>NC_085876.1:40723630-40751130 GCF_034702125.1 Engraulis encrasicolus
AGGGGCCCGGATCAATCATGTGGGCTGTATACTAGGCCAATGCTTGTTATAGCCATAATTTCTAGCACGGCAATCGCCATTACACGCTGAAGAAGGCCTCTGCCCGAAACGTTCGTAGACGAATAGACGGAGAAAAATCTGAAGAGTGCTTTGCTTCCTTCATTCATAATTTCTAGCACAAAAAAGTTAATCATTACAAGTGATTTGCAAAAGAAGTGAGTGGATACCTGTGAAATATAACAGGTATTACTTTTAATTTCCAATAACCATATAAAAATAGCAAGCAAAGGTTAGAAAAATATGGTGATTGACCTTTTAGGAGTGATACAATAGAAATGGCGGGCCTGTTTATATAACAATGAGATGAGAAACTATCAAGACAAGAAACTTCTGGTGATTCACACTAAGTTAGTGAAAATTAAACTGTAGGAAGGCCTGTTGATAAACAAAATAAAATATTTATAAAATGTATTTTATCTTTTTTCTGTGAGGATTGCTTCTTTGGGCCAATTCAAATGGTGAGGTGCAGAGAGGTGGAGGGCCGGTCAAAGGGGCCTGGTGGGCCGCATCCGGCCCCCGGGCCTTAGTTTGGGGACCCCTGTTCTAGAGTGTATTTGGTCTCTTTAAGTGTTGAATTAACGCTGCCCTTTTCACGGTGTAGAAATCATTCATGATCTTGGGGACCACTGCATCCAACCCATCCCATTGGCTCACACAGAGCATGGGCCGTGGGGATTGGAAAGGAGAAAGCTGTAAATTTTCACCTTTTTATGGACCTTGATATTGAAATAGTGACGGCGATTTGGCAGATAACCCATGTCCATCAGATTTGAGTTCTTTCCTTTTGCGTGACTTAGTTCACACCACGCAAAATGCCAAGACAGCTGGTTCTTTTCGTGCATGCTTTTGTGTCCTGTGCAGCAGCACTGTGCTGTGCTGTGCTTGCCGTGTGTGCACAAGAACAGCATTTCTCAAAGTGTCTGTTGTGTTGTGTGAAAACACATCCTGACGGGCCAGCGGATTACAGTATGTGTGTACACCTCGAGCATTTTCAGTCGCCACTGTCACACGCTGCATTCAGGATTTTGAGATTTGAGCTGTTTTATTAAATATGTGGGTATGTTAGAGCTGAATGAACACATTATAATGCAAGAGGAAGGTCTTGGCTTTTAAATGTAACTCATTTCACGTTTGTATGTGCTTCTGGATGCTGAGATATTTAGGATTTAATAGGAAGAGGCGGGCATCCTTTCCCAAAAAGGGCTTAGGGCAAAATGGGTTAAAATGTTGCCGTGAGCAGCAGCAGCAGACTTTGTGTTGTTTTTAATAGCCCCAACTCCAACATGGGCTCGCTGTGATAGTCTGAAGCTGATCGATTTCAGGGTCGAAAAAAGAAGATCCGTTTCCACACATGTGGTGTGAAGCTGATAAATCGTGAGAGGATGGGAGAGAAATAAACAGAGATAGAGAAAGAGATGTACAGAGAAAGGGAAAGAGGGGGGGGCAGAGATGGAGAGAGAGAGAGAGAGAGAGAGAGAGAGAGAGAGAGAGAGAGAGAGAGAGAGAGAGATAGGGATATATACTATAGTATATATGAAGAGTTTTGGGAAATTGACGTTTTTGCAAAATGCATTTTGTATAGGTTTAAAAAAGTATGTTCTCAAAATATTTGAATGTCTAGAATGTACACATAGATGATCAGCATTCTGAACAGTCATTTCCAATAAATAAATGCGAAAGTCAAAAAATGGCGCTCACGTCATCTTGCATTGAAACTCTTCATATGGAGAGAGAGAGGCAGAGATAGGGAGCAACAAGAGAGATTAGGCAGAACGGGAGAGCTAATTGGCCCTGACGGCTCGCTTATGGCATTTCGGGGATTAAAACGGGACAATAAGATCTTACTCCCCTCTGGCATCTTGCCAACAGCTGCCCAAAACACCAACACTACACCACCCCACCCCACCCACCATCCTGTAACTCCCCCCATTTCCAATTTGTGTTGTCACAATGTATACAGCACAAATAAGTCTGCGCACTGACGTAAAGCAAGTACTTCAGGGCCCCTTGCAAGCTACCAAGAATGGGCCCCCGAACGAAGAAGAGGGCCTAATAGCATGTGGAGGGGGCCCGTTTCTTCAAGTCAAGGGCCCATGTGGGCCCCCCACCTCGTATGGGTCCCCCTGCCTAGCGGGGGCATACTTTACGCCCCTGAGTCTGCGCCTGCATGTCAATTTGACACGTTCCTGCATATTTGCAACTGAAATAATGCGTTGGAGATATTTATTGCCATTCCAAGGCAATATTAGGAAAGGGAAAACAACAAACAAAACAGGAAGAAAAGCTACAATGAGATTAAACCTCCCCTCAGGGGTTTTACAATTGGATTTTATGAGGCATAAATGTGCCATATAAATCACGGTGAAAATTGCATGTAATCTATTCTTGTTTAAATTGGGAAATCGTTTGGCACTTTCTTTTTCTTTTTGTTTCTTGTTTTGTGTCAGGTACAACAGGATAAAGTTTGTTTTATATAAACAATACAGTACTGTATACATATATTTGAATGCCTGCATCATGAAAGCCCATAAGTGAAAGCCCATCTGGGAAACTCTCATTGTCACTGAGGCACAGCGCTCCACATCACAACGAAATTGCATTTTATGCCTCACATATCACATTAGGTTCAAGCATAGTCACATATACAGTACTGTGTCAAAAGTATTTCACGACCTACGTTTGCAACAGTCCTTCTTATTCTATTTCTTTTTGACCACACGTACCATACAAACTTGCCTACAGTATGTGCCTAAAAATACACATAAAATTACTTGTAGGCTACAGTGTTAAGTCAACATTTAGAGAGTTAAACTGAAGTCATTGTTGAACTTGAAATGCACTAATAATATAATAGCAAGAGCATGGGTCCGAGTAGGACTGCACAATTCATCGAAAATAATTCAAAATCGCCATTCCAATCAGGATTTAATCGTGGCAATAGTGACCTGCATTCAGAAGTGTCCTTGAAGTCAGAATATACTGACAGGCTGGTGTTTCTGGACAGAAATCTGTCCACTTAAGTTTCATGCTATTACATGCTTACATAATAATTACAATTATATAAGTAAGTATATAAGTATAAATATAAATATATAATTAATTTTTGGTTATATTTCATTTTGGTATAATTTAAAAGAAAATTCAGCAAACGTTATTAATAATCGTGATTCCGATTTTGACCCAAATAATTGTGATTATGATTTTTTTTCCATAATCGTGCAGCCGTAGGTCCGAGGCACTCTGAAGTAAGGTTAAAAAACATTTTATTTTTCTAATTTGGACATCAGTTACCCCACAGACACAACAACCCCCCCCCCCTCTTTACTAATAATATATTTATTTGCAAGTACGTAATATCAAACTACTAGTTTTGTAATTTCATCCATAACACTATGCCTGCTTCTGCCTCATACATCTCTGCTTTCTTCCAAAAGTGTGGGAGTTCAAGATTCAAGATTCAATATTCTTTTTAATGGTTCCGAAGGAAATTTGTCTTGGACATACATAGCTACCACATACACACAACACTGATACACATGACGCCAAAAAACAATAAACAAAACACATAAACAAAAAACACATAGGCCTACAGACATCCATCCATCCATACATACATATGTAAAGTGCCATCATAGAGATACTCAAGTGCATATCTACTACGGCCTCCTACACACATCCTTGGTGGGTCATCCAAGGATGACTCCATCCCTCCAGCCCGGCCTCATCCCCACCACCACCACACCACACCCACCACATCCCCCTGCCCGGCCTCATCCCCACCACCACACCACACCACATCCACCACATCCACTCCACTTTCTCCTGCCACGGCTGGATGGGTGCGGAGGTTGCAAGTCATTACGAACTCCCCTCTCTCCCTTCCCGTCTCCAAAGGGGCTTATCGTATTAGTAAGGCAAATGTGCTTCTGATTTGTGCGGTCAGCGACCTCAGCAACTCCCTCCCCTGTTCTTAGAAGGGGATTGCAGCATCCACTTCCGACCAGTTTTTAACCATGATTTGTTTTAATATTATATGTATTTCTCAATGTATCATTGGTCGCACTGATGCTTTGAGTTTTTCAAGTGTATTCGTCTGTTCATTGGTCGCAGGCAGGCAGCCCTGTATTAGAAGAAAGAGCTATTATATGCCTCATGGAAAGCTTTTAACATGTTGAATAATTTGAGTGCTCGCTCGGTCGGAGTGCACAGTGTGATTATGTGGCATGTCGGAGGAAATGAGGCGGCGGGTGCCTCTCTAAAGCCAACCAGGCGCTGCCTGGACAAAACTCTTGACATGTGAAATTGCCATGAGAAATAATAAGGATCTTTTTTAGGGGTGGGTTGTTTGTTTGTGGTGTGTGTGTGTGTGTGTGTGTGTGTGTGTGTGTGTGTGTGTGTGTGTGTGTGTGTGTGTGTGTGTGTGTGTGTGTGTGTGTGTGTGTGTGTGTGTGTGTGAGAGAGAGAGAGAGAGAGAGAGAGAGAGAGAGAGAGAAAAGGGGTGAGAGAAAAGGGATACTTCTAGGGAAGGTTGCATAGCATTGGTCAATTTTGAGGTATTTGTGTGTGTGTGTGTGTGTGTGTGTGTGTGTGTGTGTGTGTGTGTGTGTGTGTGTGTGTGTGTGTGTGTGTGCGTGTGTGTGTGTGTGTGTGTGTGTGTGTGTGTGTGTGTGTTCGAGTGTGTGTGTGTGTGTGTGTGTGTGTGTGTGTGTGTGTGTGTAGTGCCGCCTCATTATGGCTGAAAGGACTGTGCTGAAATGGCGCCGATTTTCCTTCCCACAAAACATCTGCTTGCACCAGTTTGCAGAATCAACAACACAAAATCTTCAAAATTTATGAGTCTGTTGGAGAGGGAAAAGGGCCAATAAAGGAAAGAGAGAGAGAGAGAGAGTGTGAAGAGGAGGAGGAGGAGGAGGAGAGAGAGAGACAGAGAGAGAGAGAAAGAGAGACAGAAAGCAACTAAGCAATTGAAGGAGATGAAGGTGTAATTAAGATTTTAAATGTCAGAGCTATCCAAGCTATCTCTTTGCAAATTGTCCTCCCTGTGTACGAATGATTGACGGATCTGATTTGTCTTTTGCTTTTGCACTGGAGTGAAAATGGACCAACCGGTGATGGCAATACAAAAAGGCTTGATCGACAACTGTCTGGCAGGAGATGAAACACTAGACTTCATCTCCAGGCTGATGGAGGTCTGTACTGTAGTTATGACTAGACAACGAGAGCTAATTAGCTAGATTGGCTCTGGCATCACCATGACGTCAATCTTGGAACCAAAAACATGTCGGTCGAGGAGCAGGAAATGCCGTTTTACGGTGCATGTTTTTCCTTGCGCTTTGGTTCTCCTCTACTTATCCCTCAAAACAAAAGGCTGTAGTCAGTGTGAGGCTACATTAAATCGTGTGGTTTGGAAACAATGGAGAGACCAGGAGCAAGCAGAGCATCATCGTTAGTGTAGCGAGCTGTTTTAAAGCTGCCTCTGCACACAGTAGGTTAGCACTTTAGCACGCAGCACTACACCTAGGGCTGGGCGATATGGGAAAAAAACCAATATTACAATATGGATTACTTTATATCACGATAACGATATATATCACGATATAGCACAATTACATACGTTTTCATTTATTCTCTTTATTTGCTCTTTATTTTTTCATGTCGCAAAACAACCCTTCTTTAAATTGGATCTTTTTATTTTTATTTTTACAGTTACATTAACTTATGGTGTGTAGTGTGACAACATAAAATGTAATTAAATGATATTCAATTGTGTAAAATTGATAAAATTGCCATCATGGTATACACGATATAGGAGAAAGGTGACGATATACACTTTTATATCACGATAACGATATATATCGTCATATTACCCAGCCTTAACTACACCGGTCCACCATTGTGGCCTTGTTGTCGTCGTGCCACTAACCCTGCTCGGCAACTCTGTACTAACAATAGGCAAATGTGATTGTACTAAGAATAGGCAAATGTGATTGGCCAGACCAGATTTAGGAGAATAGCTAATGAGCTTCAATAGGTGATTGCTGTTCTGTACACCAGATGTCTATGCCTAACTAACACTCAGGTAAGCTACAGCATTGCCATGTGAAGGCCTGTTATTAGGTAGGTAGCTGGTTGTCCTGTGTGGATTCAGTTTTTTCCGCCCGTGGGGATTCTGTTTTTCCCCCAACTTAACTATCTTTCATTTTTCGGTTTTCCTATTTCCCTTGTTGTGTCTACCTACAGCTCATTCAAGTAGGCTACAACTAGACCATACCAGAGATTAAAAAAAAAACAAAAAAACATTTCCTAACAAAAATGTAAGCTATCTCCTTATCGATATTCCATTTTTCCCCCAGAGGGCCTGGTTTTGTAAACACACACCACAGGTAGCTGCTTTAGCAGAGATTCTTTAAGTATATAGAGATATGCCAACATAATAGGTTTCTATGGGCACCTAACGCGACCAGGTTCTGGTCTGCCTAAAGGGCCGTGTCATAATGCTCCTTCAATGAATAGAACAGTCCTTAGGTCTGCCTAGGTCTGCCTAAGGGGGGCCATAATAGAACCAGGAAACAATGGGCCAATGGAACCTCTCTCTCTCTACTCTCTCTGGCTTTAGTCTGTAGCAAACGCTGCTCCACTGCATTGCCTGCTAGTTGTCTGACTCTATTTTATGTTGTTTTCTCCTTCGGGCTTCTGGAGAAGAACAACAGATACGCATCCAATAAGTAGAACGGGGCGGCTATTTCGAGACACGTCTGATTAACTGCGATAACAATGTTTTCTCAGCTCCCATCCTCCCCTGTATACTCATAACCTTTGTTTTTGAACTCTCGTTGCCTATTAGTAGCGTTCGCATTAATGTAAAATTAGACATGAAAAACACGGTTCGTTTAGACGGCAGCATGCTTTGCCTCAGAAGTGTATGAAGCCATTAGCTGTGTAGAGGAGGGTGGAGGTGGTGTGTGTGTGTGTGTGTGTGTGTGTGTGTGTGTGTGCAGTGTTTCCCACAGAAATTTTGGAAACTATGGGGGCAGCCGGGATTTTTTTTTGTCCGGGGGGGGGGGGGGGGAGTTGTTCGCGCAGTGTAAATGCAAAATGGCAAAACAATGACTACTATAGGCATAGGCCTACATTTCAGTCATTTATATTTTGAGAAATAAGGCTACAAAATACACATGCAGGGGTCTATGTAATGAAAACAATAATAAAACAAAATAGGAGCAGAGATAAGAATGTAAGATTACTGTGAAATTGTTAACGCATAAACAAAAAGGGTCTAAGAGGGTAGGCTATGCCTTTTCCCCACACACACATAGGCGTACACATTCTACATGAGGGGTGCTGGTCACAGGGCCAGTTTTTCAAAATTCCTCCCATTAAAAGGGCGGAACAACATATTACACATATGTATATTCACATTCATTTCTATATGCAGCCCGATGTCTCCTCTGCCTTGTCAATGAAGGCCTGTCACCTAACTCATTACAACTGTAAAACAAAGCCTGGGGAGTGTTAGTAAACTCATCCCAACTGTCCCTTCTCTGAAGTTTTTTTTTATTGCTCTCAAACCCAAGTTAACTACAACAACTTGACTAGGCTTTTGATCCCTCTGTCTTTCAAGCACTTGTGGTTTTCTCTATAGGATGTATTTACTCCAGGAGGAAAATGCGAAGGAAATCGTAATTCAAATCGTTTTTAACAAAAACGGCAATCGTTAAAAAAAAAAAAAAAAAAAAAAAAAATTTTAAAAAAAAAAAAAATTTTTTTTTTTTTTTTTTACATTTTCGGAAACTATGGCGGCCAAATTTAAACTATGGCGGGCCGCCATAGTTTCCTCAATGTATGGGAAACACTGGTGTGTGTGTGTGTGTGTGTGTGTGTGTGTGTGTGTGTGTGTGTGTGTGTGTGTGTGTGTGTGTGTGTGAGTGTGTGAGTGTGTGTGTGTGTACATGCGCGCATCTTCATGCGTGCGTAGGTGCGTGCGCGGGTGCCGTGGTCGTTGCACTGTACAGATACAATAAGCCGCCGGTCACAACAAATTTGTGCCTGAACTTAAGTCGAATGGCCCGGCTTTAGAGAGAGAGAGAGGCTTTGAGACAACAAAGTCGAAACCAGTGTGTGAATCATAAATTATGCCCATTATACACAATCCTCTTTCATTCCCTCTGGCGATGCAGCCTGCCTGCCTATACTGCACATATGAATAATTACCATATTTCCTGCTCTGGCGGGAAATATCATTGATTGCACACAGAGAGTTTTGGCTGGGGAAAGATGGGGTTGAGGGGGGGTGGCGTGGAAGAGAACATGAGAACAGACGAATTCATATGGGGAAATGGCAGGTTTAAAAACGCTCTAAATTGCACCCAGCTCGTTGTTTCTCTTCACGTCCATGCCTGAAATAAATGTGAATGACTGCATTAGCCAGAAGACCATTAACGTGAAGCATTTCCATGAGACCGGCCTCGTCTCTTTCTCTGCTTGTCATTTTCACTATGCCTCTATTTTACTCTCTCTATCCCTCACCCTCCCTCCTTCTCTCTCTGTTTTCTCTCTCTCCATCACATTCTCTCTGTTCCTCTTCAGCCCACTCCTATCCTCTCGTTCTCTCATCTCGTTCTCTCTCTCTCTCTCTCTCTCTCTCCCCCCCCCCCTCTCTCTCTCTGTGCTCGTCTCATCATCCATTTCTCCTTCCGTCTTGCCTCTTTCGCCCTCCCACTCTCTTCCTCTGCCTTAATCCTGTGATGAAGAACATGCACTACTCTACTCTGTGATTTATGACAGTGGCATAAAACGGCACTTAAGTCACATCGCTCTCGCAGCAGGCCTGGTGTGCAGATCATGGGGAGGGAGGCCATAAATGTTGACGCTGAGAGCAGCAGGAGAGACCCTCTAGCCCAGGGGTTGTCAAACTCAAATTGACTGAGGGCCAAAATCAAAATCTGGAACAAAGTCGGAAACGTCTGGAAAGTCGTGGGCCGATCTCAACAATTATTTTTAAAAAATGGACTAAAATTGTGCATGCATGGACTTCATACTCATAGTTAAATTTCACATATACTCTTTCCCATCATATTTGTCTGTTCAAATGTGTCTGCACATCCTTGTGATACAGCAAATTTCATGGTCAAGTTGTGTTACGCTGTACATTAATGGTATATGTGGGCCAACTGTAATACACATTTGAAATGATCTCGCGGGCCGAATAAAATGGCTCCGTGGGCCAAATTTGGCATTCCTGCTCTAGCCAGTGTTGCCAGATTGGCCGATTTTCGTGGGCCATAGTCATTCTGATGTCTCCACCATCCTGCCAAAGCATGCCCCAAAGAGTCAGAAAAATACATGGGTAACACTTTAGAATAACTACCTATTCACAGCTTTATAAACACTTAATTAACATTTTATGACAATTAACATTTAAAGAAGCATTTACAAATGTTTGTAAATGACTAATAACCAAACTACGACTGCACAGTGGAGTGGGAATCAACTTCTACTGTGTGAGTTTTCTGTGGTGTCATGCCTTCTGGTCTTTGGAGGAGACACTTCCAGGACCGATGAGACTGCGCTGTGTCTGCTGTGTTAACGTAGTATTTCTTGGCCATTTATAAACACTTGTAAACATTTTGTTGATAATTAGTTCATTATTTATAAAGTGTTTATTAAGCTGTGAATAGGTAGTTATTCTAAAGTGTTAGTGATTGGTGGGCCTGGGCTGGTGCCTGCCGTGGCAATTAGGGGCGGCACAATATATCGAAAATGTATCGAAATGGCCATAGGCGTATCGTGAAAATGACTTAATTATCGCTAACAAGTAAAACATTTCTGCGCAGTCCAATCACTAACTGAATATCAACAAATGGGCAAGTAATCCGCCATGACCAAAGCCATGCACCCCCACACAGACCGACAAATTGGTGGCAAGAAAAACGATATTGTTTAAATATCGTTATCGAGGTATTGCATGCTGTTGTCGAGTATCGTTTTTTTCCCCCTAATATCCTGTTGCCCTAGTGGCAATCATACAAGGACCAAGACTAGACCAACTCGACATGCAAAAATATTTTTGCTCGCCAAGCATTTCTGTCCAGTTTACTTGGCTGCCTCTTGTCTCCTCTGTCCACCAACACTATAAATGATAAATGTCCATAGCTCTGCATGGATCCATGGGCGTGTTGAAGAGACTGTGTTGAAACCTTAACAAGACCATGTTGAAACGTTTTTCCCATTACAAATTGTTCTGCCCAGCCTCAGATCATAATGGACTGTGTCATATTGCTGTCAAGTGGTTCTTTAAAGAAGTGTTGCAATCACAGCGATGAAGCACTGAAAATGTTCTTCTGTCATGACACCTCTCTCTGGAGGACCAGCCCAGGATCTGCAGTGTTTCTTATAAAAGCTGCAGTGTTTCTTATAAGAGTCCATTTCCCTCTACTCTGCCATCTCTCTAGCCATCATACTCAGGGTAACTTACTTTTAGTATTCATCGAACACTTAGAGATTGGGCAAACTAGAAGAGTGTGTGTGATTTCAATTTTATGAGTGTTGAAGTAACACTGCAACATTCTACCGTGTGCTTCATGATTCCGATCAGCGTTCTGCAGGGTCGTTGACCGTTTTAGTCAGGCCCAGGGCGAAGTCATCTGAAAGGGCTTCTCCACCCAATACATTAAAGGGGTATGCCACTATTTTGGGGCTTAATACAGTTAAAATCGTTGGCCAGGGTTTATATAGGTGGTAAAGTGTCTTATTTTTCATGTAAGCCGTTGTCTTGTTGTAAGACAAGTTAAAAGAGGGAGCATGTCGCTAAGCTAGTGAAAGTCAATGGATCCGTGTAGCATGTAGCAATGCTACTTGGATGCATTGACTTTCACTAGCTTAGCAACATACTCCCTCTATTAACTTGTCTTAAAGCAAAGACTTAACGCTCCACATGAAAAATAAGACACTTTACCACCTTTATAAACCCCAGCCAACGATTTTAACTGTATTAAGCCCCAAAATAGTGGCATACCCTTTAAATGTAATGAGGACCCAATTCTGCCCTCCCCGCCCATCACCTCAACCCCTGTCAGCTTCCCTGGCGCTCTGGGATGAAGTTCCCTCCAGTTCTCATAATCTCTTTAAAAAAAAAAAAAAAGATTTTTGGGGGTCTTTTTCGACTTTATTTTTCATAGGACAGTGTGAGCGATGGACAGGAAGTGAATTGGGAGAGAGACGGCGGGGAGGGGTCGGCAAAGGACCCGGACAGGGCTGGGAATCGAATCCCGGTCAGCCGCATGGCACCCGAGTGCCCTACCGGTTGGCCATGGCAGGGCCTGGTAACACTTTATAATAATGTCTGCTTAGTAAAGACTTAGTAAATAATTTACTAATGATGAACAAAACATTAACAAATGTTTTTATCATTAACTAAGTTTTATTAATGCTTTATAAAATATCTACAAATAATATATACAAGATTTTACATACCTTATAACAGAGTATTTTATTCATTTACAAGCAATTTGTAAATGTTTGATAAATATAAGATATTAACATAACATTTCCTAGTCATTTACAAACATTTTTTAACATTTCCTAGTCATTTACAAACATTTGTTAATGTTTTGTTCATCAACAGTTAATTATTTATTAAGTCTTTATAATGCTTTTTTGCATCCATTATTATACAGTAAAGTGTTACCCAGGGCCTCAGTTCTCATAATCTCAACCTTGACCTCCCCCAGAGAGAGTCCGTGTGGTCACAGTCAGCTCTCCTGGGGTGCATTTCTCGAAAGCGTAGTTGCTAACTACGTTGGCTACTTTGCTGGTTGCAATTCAATTTCCCATTGGCAACTATCCAAGCTGCTAACTGGCTAACAACTACGCTTTTGAGAAACGCACCCCTGGTGAGCTCGCTTGTACTGTGCAGTACAGTAGGTGGTGTGACCTTGAAGGGGTCAAGCTGAACGAGATACAGATGAAGTGCTTAGTGGTGCTCAGGAGGCTATCCACACAGAGCTATGGCTCATATTACTGCACAGTGGGTATACTGTACAATGCACTCATGGCTGGATTGGCTATAAGGCATACAGGGCATTTGCCCGGTGGACCGTTGATAATTTTGCCCTGATCCTCCCCTAAATGTAGTGGTTTCAGTCCTCATACTGCTGCTGTAGCCGGCTTCTCCGATTCGTCAGATTTAGATCTTCATTGTGGCTGTTGTGGTGAAAGTAGCTCGTAATAGATTACTAAAATGTTGTCGTAACGCAAATATGGCGTCTACTCGCACATCTCCCGCCTTTCTGGTAACAAGAGCCAATGTGCCTGCTGAGCTGCGGTGCCAGTGATCCAATCATCTGGCTGCATCGTCGCACGCGAAATGATGCGCATGCTCAGTTGTGAAAAGCCGTTGCTCTCGTGCCGTTACGGAACTACTGCGCCTGCGCTCTGTCAAAAAAACCGTGAGAAAAGTGTCTTAAAAAGCTTTGTTTCAGTCCTCATGCTGCTGTAGCCGGCTTCTCCGATCCGTCAGATTTAGATATTCATTTTGGCTGTTGTGGTGAAAATAGCTCGTAAAAGATTACTAAAATGTTGTCATAGCAGGCTTCATTGTCTCTCTCAAATGCATGGCGGACCAGTCTTGGCTGAAAATGCCCGACCTGATTTTTTCTCCCAGTCCATCCCTGCTGTGCACTCCACCCTGTCATCAGAAGTAGGGCATATAGAATTGCGTAATAATGCTGCTGACCATGTTATTGTTCTACTGTTTTAATTCAACCCCAATGAGATGAAGATGAAGTGGTACTCTAAAGGGACCCGGATCACCACATCAATAGCTTGTGTAGCAGCACAACGTGCACAGTGCACTCGGCCGTGGCATAGGAAGAATTACGGATACTGTAAAATTGCATAAGGCTAACCATGCCATGCCTTTATTCTATTGTTTTAATTTATTAATTTATTTCTCTTTTCTTTTGATGATATCTTGTCTTCTCGTATACACAACCAAAATGAAATTACATGTGTGTTGGCTTTGAATTGATCATTGAAATACATACATTAGTGTATTATGTAAGAAACGCACAAGAGGTGGCATTGTAGCAACACAGCACACCCCATATTGTGCCGTAGCCATGCAACGCACTTGACATTATAATGCAATCGATTAATCGACTTTAATCGATCAATGCCTTAATAGATTAAAAAACATTCATCGCAAATAATCGACAATTAAACTGACAAGAGACCCAGGTGAAATGGCCATGTGAAGAGGGGTGTGAATAGTGGGAATATTTAAATCACCTTTGGATTAAAGAATTTAAATAGAATTAATTAAAAATTAGTATTTTATCTCAATTTTGTATTCAAATTTTGAGATTTAGTAGGTTTTTTTTTGAGAAACTTTGAGATTTCGGGGGAAAAACGCTGCTTATCAATTAATCGTAAGTCGATTGATAAGGCTATCAACTAATGATTAATGAATTAATCGATAATTTGCATCCCTACTTGACATGTTTGCTTCAGTTTGTCCTGGATCTCCTCTGTCCAAGGAGAGCTTTGTGGATTGGCCACCACAAAGTACAGACCTCAACCTCATTTGGGAATCTTTGGGATGGGCTGGAAGCAGCGTTCAAACTCTGCCATCATCATCATCATCTTGGTGAAAATGTGATGTAACGCTAGATGAAAATAAATCAGGACATTGTAGATGTTTACTGAATCAATGCAACACCAAATATGTGCCCCAATCAAAGCCAACCAACATATCAGTGCGTGATTTTTTTTTGCTGTCAACTTTTGTGCATATGTAAGTACAGTATATTGTGTAATAAGCACACAAGATCTTGTATTCTAGCAAGACAACACAACCAAGGCTGGGCGATATGGAAAAAAACCCAATATCACGATATGGATTACTTTATATCACGATAACGATATATATCACGATATAAAATCGAAATGTTTTCAGTTATTATCGGTTTATCGGTTGGCGATTTTTTCATGTCGCAAAACAACCTTTCTTTAAAATCGAAAAGAATCGAATCGCTGCCCCCTGTGCAATTTCCAGTTACATGAACTTATACTCTGTATTGTGACAACATGAAATGTAATTAAATGATATTCAAGTGTATAAAATTGATAAAATTACTATCACGATATAAACGATATAGGAGAAAGGTCACGATATACACTTTCATATCATGATAACGATATATATCGTCATATTGCCCAGCCCTAAACACAACACACCACGTATTGGACTGTAGTAACGTGACGTACTTGACACAGGTCTCAGGTCACTGGTCCTCGGTGCGAGCAGAGAGCCTCGGGAGAAAAGGAAGGTCAGGAGCAGGAGTTGCCATTGACGATGGTTAGGTGGGGACGGGTTACAAAAGACAATTGCTATTCTCCCGGGTGGCGTGTCCAATTGACCTCCACTCTGTGCTGTCATTGTGGCTTTGACTCTCCCAGCAACTGTCCTCTCCTGTGCTCTGCTCTGCTCAGTGTCTCGTTCTTTTTCTTCAAGAGAGCTAAATCGATACCAAGGCAACCCAGGGTTGTTATTTTTTGACGCTCTGCAGAATCCATCGACTTCCACTTGACTCGGTGTGAAAATAACCACAAATGGGGCTTTTGAGATATAAGAGACGTTTTGAGTAAGGGGTGTGTGCATGTGTGTGCCATGCGTGCATGCGTTTGTGCGCGCATGTGTGTGTGGTTTTTCTTGTGTGTGTGTGTGTGTGTGTGTGTGTGTGTGTGTGTGTGTGTGTGTGTGTGTGTGTGTGTGTGTGTGTGTGTGTGTGTGTGTGTGTGTGTACGTGTACGTGTACGTGTGTGTGTGTGTGTGTGTGTGTGTGTGTGTGTGTATGTGTGTGGCTTTCGTGCATGCATGTGTGTGTGTGTTTCTGCTGCAATTGTAAGGGGATTAAGAGGGTAAGAAAATATTACATCTTCTTCCAGTGCCCCTAGGTTTGCACGATAAGGCCATCTCCATTTTTTCCTCTCACATAGCATGTAGCACTCCAGATAAACACCAGTCTTTCCACCCTTTTAGCTCAAGATATTAGAGAGGACCATAATACATTTATGAGCTAGATTTAATACAGACTTTGCAAGTCAAACTTAGCCATTGCTTCTGGTGGAAGGAGGAAGGAGGAGGCCAAGAAAAAGAAGAAGAGTAAGACACACCAATGAGACAGAAATGCATTAGATGCGGTGAGGCAATATACTTGCAACAGCAAGATGGGATTTATTCATAAAGCCGTCGCCTTAAAATACCCTAATGAAAAACAATTATACTGCCACATTACATTCCTTGGTATTAGCTGGGGGCATGCAGCAGCACATACACAACGATTTTTAAACTAATCCAATTTTGTTGTTTTTATGGGACGCCGTGTTACGGTGCATTTTGCGGAAAAGCGGTCAGCGTGTAAAACTGTCCGTCCCGTTTACAAATCTCCCATGATCCCCTGAGGGACGTTTTGGGACGATACGCTCATCGTCGCCTGTGAAACGAGCATGACAGAGTACCGTATCCCTCTTTCAGGACTCTTTTCAATCCGAGACGTCCGGTTGGCTAGGGGCAGCAGGAAGTGCTGTACATCATCAACATGCTGTAACAAATCCGGGAAGGATTTTATACTGACACTTTTTTTTTGTATTTCAAACTTGTAAACGTTTTATTTTAATGTTTACATTTTTCCGTCTTATAGCTTTCTCCTTCCTCTGTCCCCTTGCCTTGTCCTCTCAATGTGTGCATACAAGCGTGCACAGTGCACGCACACACACACATACACACACAGGCTAGCTTGCAGGGAGGAGTGTAGACTCCTATCTCCTCTCCGCTCCTCTCCGCTCCTCTCCTCCCCTCCCCTCTCCTCTCCTCTCCTCTCCTTTCCTCTCTTCTCCTCTCCTCTCATCCCCTCCTCTCCTCTCCTCTCCTCTCCCCTCTCCTCTCATCCCCTCCCCTCCTCTCCCCTCCTCTCCTCTCCCATTTCCCCGCTTCTCTCCTCTCCTCTCCCCTCCTCTCCTCTCCTCTCCCCTCCTCTCATCTCCTCTCCTCTCCTCTCATCTCCTCCTCTCTCCTCTCTCCTCCCCTCTCCTCTCCTCTCCTCTCATCTCCTCCCCTCCCCTCCTTTCTCCACTCCTCTCCTCTCCTCTCCTCTCCTCTCCTCTCCTCTCCTCTCCTATTCTCTCCCTCCAGGCCGCCTGTCTGTCATGCCGCGCGGGGGAGACAGGCGGACTCGACTCGCCTCGCCAGCCAAGATGGATTAAGTGGAAATGTGACTTGTCACCTTGTAGGGCTACACACACTTGGCAACACACATTTTCGTGACTCTGTGTGTGTGTGTGTTTGTGTGCATGTGGGAGTGGGGTGTGTGTTTGCACATGTGCAACAAAGACAGAGAAACCGTGACAGTATGTGTGTGTGTGTGTGTGTGTGTGTGTGTGTGTGTGTGTGTGTGTGTGTGTGTGTGTGTGTGTGTGTGTGTGTGTGTGTGTGTGTGTGTGTGTGTGTGTGTGTGTTTGCGCGTGTGCGCACGTGTGTGTGTGTGTGTGTGTGTGTGTGTGTGTGTGTGTGCACTAGCGAAAAAGACAAAGAAACTGGCAGTAAGTGTGTGTGTGCACTTGCGAAAAATACAAAGTAAATGGTAAATCTAGTTGCAGTTGTGTGCGCGCACGCGCGCGTGTATGTGTGTGTGTGTCTGTGTGTGTGTGTGTGTGTGTGTGTGTGTGTGTGTCTGTGTGTGTCTCGGGAAAAGGGGGAGTGAGGTAGGAGGAGTACACCAGGGAGAAAATGGAAAGAGCTGAAAACGGTGCAAGAGTAGAGAGAAAAGGAGGAGGGTGGCTGTGCTGTAATGTGAAAGTGGAGAAAAGTGGTGCAACTAGAAGGAAACTGAGAGCAGAAAAGGTGGACGGTGAAGAGAGGAGGGTTGTTGTGTTGTGAGATGGAGATGGAGATGGAGGAAGTATGCAGGTAGAATCTACTAGTGGTGTGGATCGGCACTGCCCTCACGATTTGATTCGATCACGATTCGGGAGGTAGCGATTCGATTCGATTCTATGCGATCCGATCCAATTCAATTCTACATTGCATTGCAATGCATTTCATTTCTACTGAAAGTAAAGCAAATGTTTAAGCAGTCATGATGAGGCAATACAAGTAGTCAGATACTGAGCAACAATTTATTGGCTGTTTTCTGTATCAGTCTGTATCAGTCTATATCAGTCTTGCAATGTTTTGAAGTGCTTTTATTTAATTTAACATTCATTTGCTCCCGAAATATCCATGGAAGTAATTGAAACTTAAAAAAATTGCCGGATCGAGTCTGGAACTTGCCGGATCGATTCTGGATCGTCCATGCCCCACATTGGATTGCATCGCCGAATCGATCTTTGTTGACACCACTAGAATCTACTGTAACTAGTGGGAAAGAGGTGTGATCTTGCCAATGAGGGTCTGCTTTCCCCTCTCTGCTACTCTCCATGCCCATACTCCTCTATTAGGTGCCCATCTCTGTACCCAAGGAGCTGCTCTTTATCTTTGAAATGATTGGGAGAGAGAGATGGGGCAGGGCCAGGAAATTACCCCGGTGGACTCAAACCGGGCGTACCCGTGGGCGATGTAACCCCAAATGTGTGGGAGGGCTTAGCATGCTGCGTCACAGCGCCCCCAGAATGTTACATTTTTATAGCACTAATATCTACCAGAGTTAAATCTCATGTGTGGTGCAGTGTATGTCAGTATACCTGTACTTGGACAGTTTGAAGTGATCTGGAAGGTGCTGTATGGTTAGCGTCTAGACCAGTGTTTCTCAAACTTTTTCAGACCGAGGACCACTTTGTCCCCCCAAAAACACTTCAGGGACCACCTGTCAACTTAATTGGCGGGTGCCCTTGGCGGGTGTTAATTTGACTGCTCATTTTGATGCAGATCACTTACATTTACAAGCCTATCTAATTGTGGTGAAAATGAGATTTCAGCTATGTTTAGCTTTGTAATAATGTTACAAATATAGCTTACTGCTAACTTCCCCTCGAGAAATCCCCTCGCGGACCACCTGAGCTCTGTCGTGGACCATTAGTGGTCCCTGGACCACACTTTGAGAATCACTGGTCTAGACATCCTGGAACATATGGTATTTTTTGACAGGCTGGAGAAAGGGGCTCTTTCAACACCAGTGTTAATGTTTTTCCCTTTGTTTGTGGTTTCCTACCTAACCGTAGTTTTTTTTGGAACTGCTCCTCAATTTAAGCGTACATTTCCACAGCAAACTTCAACGCTGAAACTGATGACAGGAAACCAAGTCTATACCCTGAGGGAAGGCGCTTTTATAAATGTGCTGTGAAAAACACATGTGGTGCTTCTGTCGTCAGGAAACATGATATAATTCTTTCACATGCTCTTTGCAGACACTTGGTCATCAGAAATTTGAGTATGCAGGGTTTGGAAGACAATATGACGAGGTGTTTTCCAAAACGTAATACATCCATTGCCACGGATGTTAAAAAACTAAGCGTTTTATTCATTCATTCGTAAAATCAGGGTGTTGATGCTTGTATTTTGTATGGATATATCATAAATAAATTCCAACAGCCTTAATCTATATAAAAAAGATTTCTGAAAGTGTGTAATAGCTTTTATTTTGGAAAATACTCTATATATTTATTGTACAGTTGTACAGCCAAACCACGAGAGAAGAGAAGTTGAGGTAATCAACCACGTCTTGGTGCTCCTGTCAGAGACTTTGAGAGCCTAGGGTACTACATCGCCATGTTTGGCATAACAGCATATCAGCAAATCCATCATCACAAGTGCAAGGCTGTGCTAAAAAATGTGTTGAACTCACAGCACAGAACAACACGGGTTTAAAATAGACGACAAAGCGTAATTGCTAGCTGAACAAGGAACCAGAGGTCAGTACCACATCCCGACATGAAAATTGACATAATTACGTAAATGCTCGGAACGTGTTATTTGAGTATGAATGCATTATGCTTTTAAAGGGCTGCCTGAAGACCTCTCAACTTGTTTTTAACAAACATCCCCTGGATCCAATTTTGTAACAAGTCATGGTGGGTTTGAAAAGTTCATTGGAGGATAATGTTTTTTTTTCCGTTTTTTTTCATGCTGACACCATGCACTGTCGTAGCGACTTCCTGTCACGTACGTCTTGTTTGGTAATAACCTCTTCTTACCAATGTCCTACAACGACTACTAGCCACATGCACGCAGGGGTGCCGCCAGAAATGTTGGGCCCCATGAAAGATTCGAATTTTGGGCCCCTTTAAGTGCCCCTGTCAGTGCTGTCATTGCTTGGGACCTTAGAATATGTACCCTAGCGCCACCCATGCATGCACGCGTGCACATGCGCACACACTTGCATTGGCTGTTGGCAGGGGAACAGGTCCTACTGCTGTTACGAATTACATTTCCATGGCCAATCTCTCAAGAGCTCGGTCTCCCCCTATTCAAAAGGTCTACAGTACAGTACACACAGTGCTGTACAAGCGCAGAACTAGTGGAGGACTTTGCAACGCTGGCCCTAAGAGGTGTTACTGTGCATTTGCTGCCATCTGCATTTTCCACTTGATCTGCATTACCGTTGAGGACATGCAGGGGTGCCGGGGGGAGGTTGGGGCAAAGGGGACAGTAGCCCCGGGCCCAGGGAGAGAGGGGGCCCAGAATTGGGTCCTCATTACACTGTATCTATTGGGCTGGGGGGGCTTTCAGATGACTTTGTCCTGGGCCCTGCCAAAGCTGTCAGCGGCCCTGAGGACATGATCCAGCCACTATGAGGGCATGAACAGGCAGGCTGTAATCATCACTGCAGTGGAGGAACTCTGAAGTAGGCCTATGGTGGCTAAACTGAGTGCATTTCTGCTGTCCTCAGTTCAAAATTACAATGGTCATACTCATGACCTGACAGTGTCATAACAGTGTCATGACACATGAATGAGTCATAAACATGATGTCAATGTCACCGAATGTCACTTAATGCAGCATTTCTCAACTGGTGGGTCGCGACCCAAAAGTGGGTCGCGGAGGGGTCATGGGTGGGTCGCTTAGCCGTGGTGTAAAAAAAAAAAAAAACGTAATTCATTGATTCGCTAAATTAAAAAATTAAAAAATCATCCAACTTTTCCTGCAACAATTCACAACTTATTTTGATAGGCGATTGAACGTGTGTCATCTGTCGTCATAGATAAAATCAGAATGTTTATGCGAGATTGTAACGTGCAACCAGTCTTTCGAGTATCGCTAAAAAAATTGGGTCGCGATCGAATGAGAGTGGAAAATGGTGAGTCCCCAAGACAAGACCCCAAGACAAGAAACACTGACTTAATGGCAACAGTCATAAAATGTATTGTTCATGCCATTGACATACTGTTTATGACGTTACGACACTGTCATGACACTATGATGGCATACATATAATGCCTGCGTCAAGAAAAGTCTTCCCATATTTTCAAAAATTATCAAACTACAGTACATCATTGTTCATGATCCACGACAGTGTAACGCACCTACAGTAAGTCTGAACTTCTTGGCTTTATTTTGCTTAAACTTCTTGTTGTCGATGTATTGTTGCGTGAAACGTGTCATTTTAAATGCACTATTTCTTACAGTGAGTAACATATTTATTATGCCATACTGCTGTCATGTATACTGTTCCCTGGTAGCCGGTAGGACATGAATGCATCCATGCTATTATGACGGCGGTGTTCCTGCACCTGTTCGTCCCCCTCGGGGATCAAACCTGCCACCTCGTCAACTACATCAGTTCGGCAATGGGAGTCACAGTACGACAACGCTGAGCTAAAGGGCTGATCTGATAGCCCAATGCTACCACATTGTATTGAGGCTTCGGGAGGGAGATTTACTAATGTTCCACGCCAAACTCCTTGGCCTCTCACTTATTCAGTTTTGGGGATCAGCACTTTCAAGATGGCGGTGATTTTTGGTTGAGCAATAGCAATTATAATTTGTACTTTGTAGTATGATTTCTTTCTTTTAAGGTTTAGGGAGCAGAAAAGTGCACAACGCTTTGTTGTCAAGTTCATTTTGTTAGGCATTGAACTTCCTCTACATTAACTCCATGTGAGGAGCCATAAAGTATTTGAGAATAAGACAAATGACAAAAGTGACTATCTCTCAATATGTCTCGTGAGTTAAAACAAAAAAAATGTTCTTCAGCAATATGGATAGATGAAAACCTTACATCAATCAATCCGTGAAGGAAATGGGTCTCGGTAAGCCCATATATATATATATATATATATATATATACTATATGTGCATCACATGCGCCTCTCAGGCTTGCTGTCACTGAGGCTTTCTATCACTGTAGACGGTAATTGCTCACAATTTACTTACGACGCGGTTTGGGGTGAGTGAGACGTTATTGACGCGGATAGGGCAGCCATCCATCTCGTGGGAAAGTGGAGAATATGTGTGTGCGTGCGTGTGTGTGTGTGTGTGTGTGTGTGTGTGTGCGTGCGTGCGTGCGTGCGCACGTGCGTGCGTGCGTGTGTGCGTGCGTGCGTGCGTGCGTGCGTGTCTATGAGACGGAGAGGGACTAGATTACTCATAATGACTCCCTTTTTCCCCTGGAGTGCGTTAGTGAAAAACAAAACATCTAAAAATAATACAGAACATACTGTAGTAAAGTAAACATGAGGAACAGGTAAAAAAAATGACACTGTTTTCACATTTTAACCATGGCTCAAGCCCTGCCATCTCCAAATCTTATAATAATAATGTAATCTTATATCTTACTGTATGAGACTTGTATCCTTAATTTGAAATGATCTCGATATTTCAAAGGTCATCAGTGTCTTAGAAATATTGTCCCAGTTGGCTTATCCAGTTTTTTACCCATCCCTGGTTTTGAATCCAAAGTCCATTCTGAACTAATCAATTAATTCGTGGAAAGGCATGGAATGGAATTTCTCATCCATAGTTACAACTAAGCGATCACTGGAGTGTATTCTAATGATAGGCCTACCCAGGCAATGGACTGGCTCGTATAATTTTCTGATGAAACTTTTAAGAAAATGTGTCTACTGCTGATCCAAATTTCCTGATAAAAGTGTTGTATCACATAATACATGCGGCCGACCCGGGTTCGATTCCCGGCCTGGGTCCTTTGCCGAACTCTCTCCCAATTTGCTTCCTGTCCACAACTCACATTGTCCTGTCAAATAAAGTCATTAAAGACAGTTGCTCTGTGTATCACCTTAAGAGTCTCCTTAGTATTTGGGTTCTTTGTATCCTTGTTTTGTCTTCTCCTCTGTCTATTGCTGTTTTTCACTTAGTCTGCCCAGTACGTCTCAACCCTAGATTAATTGCCAGACAGCCCAAAAATCTAGGTCGGTCAATAGATTTATGAACACAAACTTTCGTCTTTTGTTATATTTTTGTGTCGCCTCCTGCTCTTTCGTTGCTCTTCCTTCAGTTTTGTGTTATATGCGCTGCTTTTGATGGTTTTTGGCTGTGGCTAAGACCTTCTGCTCTTGGGTAAACAGCAAAATTAATAGCTGCTTTTGTTATCGCTACTGTTGCCTGGCCAGTAGCGATAACAGCAGGCAAGCATTCATTTTTATGTGTTGTGTTATATGCAAGCAATATAAATGGCCAGAAATAGCATTAGGTCTCCTCATTGTATTCTGGTTTTCTGTTGAAATGACACGTTTTAATAGTGATGTATAATATACACTATACAGTATAATAGCAGGAGCTTGAATTGGAAATAATTCCCATTGTTTCATTATAAAACCTTTAACCCTAATGAGGGGGAAATGACAACGAGATACAAAGTAGAGGACAAAAGAGGAAGCAGGGAGTTAGAGGGAGAAGAACATAGAGAGAGAGAGAGAGAGAGAGAGAGAGAGAGAGACTAGAGGAGGAAGAGGAAGAGACACCGTGGTGACAGGATGTGAGAAAGGAGGAAGGGATGGAAGAGGGATGGAGAGATCAGGAAGAGAGAAATGGAAGTCCCGCCCGCAGAGAGCCATGTTGCTGCCTGCATGGGTCAGGGGGGCACGCTGGCACTGCTCCCCGGCGTATACCCATCCCCCCGCTCCTCCCCAGTCCCCTCTGGCCTCCTCGCTAGCTACCCCTCCCCCTGGACTGGCCATCTGGCATAGCGAGCATTTCCCAGTGGGCCATGCACCCTCGTAGGCCCCTATTTTCAGAAATGTTTTTTAAAAAAAACTCTTGTTTTTTCACATTTTTGAAAATAGGGGCCCAAAAGGGTGCGGGCCCCACCGGTGAGTCAGTTCTGCGCCGCTAAAATTATGAGGAGCCCCTTTCAGCCCCAAGTGCCTGGGCCCTATTTCTCCCCCAGTCCCTGCCCTGCTGGCACTGCTCCCCGTATACCCATCCCCGTACCTCCTCCCCAGTCCCAGTCCCCTCTGGCCTCCTCGCTGGCTACCCCTCCCCCTGTGGCGGACATCATCGGAGCAGAGGGAGGGCAGGGCTCGCTTCCCCCTCCCCCTCCCCCCGCTGCGTGGCATCAGGGGCTATGCCACCACCTGGCATGGCTGGCACTGCCATCTGCCAGCACGACAGACAGAGCAGCAGAGAGGGTAAAATGAGAGAGAGTAGAGAGAGAGATGTTCCATTGGCCCATTGTTTCTGGGTTCTATTATTGCAAGGGGGAGGAGGGGGAACCTGGTCATGTTAGGTGCCCATAGCAGCCTATTACATTGGCATATCTCTATACTTAAAGAATCTCTGGTAAAGTGAGACGTAGCCAGGGGACATGCCTCCACTCATGTCCATTTCTCTGACCACCATCACCTTCTCACTAAACACACACACGGTACACATACACATACACATACACATACACATACACACCACCACCTCTCTCACTAAACACACACACGGTACACATACACATACACATACACATACACATACACATACACATACACACACACACACACACACACACACACACACATACACATACTGTACACATACACACACACATACACATACACATACAAAAAGGGCCGCTGACAGCTTTTGCTGGGCCCAGGACAAAGTCATCCGAAAGGGCCCATCTCACCCAATACACCAATTTTTTGTGGGCCCCCTCACTCCCTGGGCCCAGGACAATAGACCTCTTTGTCCCCTGTTTTTGTCGGCTTCCCTGCATGCACATACACACACTCCAACCACCCCACTCACACATACAGTACACACCAACAACAGCATATGTCCTCCTTAGAAGATAGGGATGGTGCCACTCTTTCTTGACATACATAAACGCTCTGTCTCTGTCTCTGTCTCTGTCTCTGTCTCTCTCTCTGTCTCTCTCTGTCTCTCTCTCTCTCTCAAAAACAAAAGCTATTTTTGGGTTGACGCATCTTTATCTTAAGGGCTTACTGGCACCAATTCAACTCAGTGATAAATCAATCAGCTCTGTATACGTGGCCCTTGGGGTATGAGCAAGAGGGATTAAAGAAACTTTGAGGAAAGTCAGAAACTTTTAAGCGAAAGAAAGTAAGTAAGAAAGAAAGAAAGAAAAGAAGACATCCAAACTCCTGGCTATCCTGCAAGACACCCAAGCTTTTATTGCCATTTTTAAGTTTCGTGTGAGAGGACACTTAGTGGAAAAGCCACAAAAGTGCGAAGAGACAGTCAGGGGTATCCAAAGTGTCCAAGTACGTACACCAAGTACACAAGGGCAAAAGGGCCATTGGCATATAGGCACCACAAGACCCTATTCACACGAGGCCATTACTGCAGACCGAGGAGCAAGACCTGAAGGCAGCCCTCTGCTCTGGAAGCCTGTGCCTGTCTGTCAACCCTTTGCAGTTCATCACTTTCCTGGTTTCTTCACCCCTTCACACACTCATATGCACACATGCACACACTAACGCAGGGGTCAGGAACCTTTTTGGTGGAGAGAGCCATAAACGCCAATTTTTAAAAAATACATTTTCAGGAGAGCCATGCCATTTTAAAAACACTGAATACAATCAAAATCATGTATTTCAATTAAGTCCAACAATTTAAAGAGTAGGCCTACTGTTAACTTATTGCTTTTATTGATAACAGGTAAGTATAGGATTGCCAACTGTCAACTTCATTATGGCGAGGTCTGGAAAAAAATTGTATTTCTTAGATGTAATTTCCTACATTTTAACACTTTTTAACCTCCCTTGTCCTGTTTCAACTCAATATGGAACCCGTAATTTTATTTAGAAATACGGGACGATTCTATATTTCAAGGCAACCCTAGATAAGTAAGAGCCATATACAGTTCCCAAAAGAGCCACATGTGGCTCTAGAGCCATAGGTTCCTGACCCCTGCACTAACGCAACCACGCGCATTTGCTCACACATGCACACGCATGCACGCCTACACACACAGACAAACACTCTCTCTCTCTCTCTCTCTCTCTCTTTACTTCTCACATTTACCAGGCAAATACACAGACTGCGACAAGAGGCGAGCGACGGAAGTAATTGACTTTGTATTGAGTCGCATGACAAAAGCGATTCTGGAGACTAGAGCGACAGTTTGTAGTTGAACTCCTGGGAATGTTATGCAAATGAGCTATGACGCGGTTCAGCGACATCCCACGACAGCCAATGACTGTATAGAGGTTACTGACCACAGCCAATGGGAATGTTTGAATGCTTGCGTCCTGCTTGTAACGGACATACTCTAGTCGCTTCAATTGCTCGTATCGCTTGCTGCTGCACAGAAGCGATTCTCTGTCGCTTCAATCACGTCGCGGTCGGTATATTCGCCCGGTTACTTTTGTTTTACCTCGCTCTACTCTACTCTATTCTACTCTACTCCACTCTACTCTACTCTGATTCACTACACTCCATTCTACTGTACTGTATTCTTCTCCATTCAACTGTACTCCTTTCAACTCTACTCTACTCTACTCTTCTCTACCCTACCCTTCTCTACCCTACCCTACCCTACCCTACTCTCCTCTCCTCTACCCTACCCTACCCTTCTCTACCCTACCCTACCCTACCCTACTCTCCTCTACTCTACCCTACCCTACCCTACTCTTCTCTACCCTACTCTTCTCTACCCTACCCTTCTCTACCCTACCCTACCCTACCCTACTCTCCTCTCCTCTACCCTACCCTACCCTACTCTTCTCTACTCTACTCTACTCTACTCTACCCTACTCTTCTCTACTCTACTCTACTCTACTCTACTCTACTCTACTCTACTCTACTGTCCATTAATCTGCTCTTCTCCTCTCTACCCGACTTTTTTGTTCCCTACTCCACAGCAATACTGCTCTGCTTCTCACTGCCCCCATGCCTGTTCCCAGGTTACCTTGGGGTAATCAGATGTGGTGTGTTTGCCATTTGCCGGCGCCTTCACATCAAAAGTTCCCCCTAAACTGTATTTATCGTCCACATCAGCCATGGTCGTAGGGACGGTACTAAAGCGCCATAAAGACATAATTGCCTTTATGGTCTGTGCAAGGGAAAAAGTGACAGAAGAATGGAGAAGAAATGTGCAAAAGAATGCCACCCCCCCTCCCCCACTCAGCTCAACCCACCTCTTCACCCTCACTGCTTCTCGGCCATTAAAAGTTATGTTAAGTCTTTATTAGTGTCCACTTTTGAGGGGAGGGAAACTTGACTTCGGCTTCTCGCCCCAGTGAACACACACACAGACCCATGTAACCCTAAAATCTCTGTAACTGGTGCAGCACATTACGTAAAAAGCAAGCCTAAGAGGAGAAAAGACTATGGTTACCCACCGTCCACCGTCAATCGACAAAACAGCCCATGCATCGTGAGAGGATTTGACTTGAGTCAATGGTGTCTGGTGATTAGATAGTCCTGTCTGTCAGAGTAAGTAAGTGTTTACTGGTAGACAAACATACACTGTAGGCTATAAGACTTGTCAAATAGGTGTTGACGTGTGAGAAAAAGGAGGAAACAGCAATGGAGTGGAAACTGACCTCTGTGAAGGAGTGACTGTCTCTTTCTCAAAAAAAAAGGACTCTGGCAAGTGAAGCGAAGAGGGCGGAAGCGGGCAAGAGGATGGTAATGAGAACATTGTAATGGTCGACCTGGGAAAACGAACCCAAGTGTGGTAGCGTTTAGGTTTTTTTTTTCCTCGCTGTTGTTTTTTAAATTCGAAACCCTCCATGTTCTCAACATAAAAACACGCCCGATTGCGTTTAGCTTGCGCTTTGCGTTATTGTGGCCAGCGCGCCAACCAAACAAAGTGAGTGCTGTTGGATAAGTTGGTGAAGGTTTTTTTTTTTACTAGTTTTCTGAAGGAGCGTCATCTGGAGTGAAAAATCAAGCACCATACTTCACTTTTATTACCGTTTCTTTTTTTTTTTGGGTCCTGAAAACCTATGTTGACCAAGATCTCCCTTCCTCCACCCCATCTCTCTTTCCTTCTTGTTTTCCAGAAGAAATTTGGAGTCGAGCGGGATGG
>NC_085876.1:40756130-40788630 GCF_034702125.1 Engraulis encrasicolus
AGAATTTTTGAATGTCTTCTTTTATTTCCAAAACCACATTTTAACTCCCTGTGATGAAAATTAGATAAAAAATAGAATAAGATTGAGAACCTTAACATATAAAAAACATCAGCGTTAATATCAGCCCATTTTTACCCATCGGACCGATTTCTGATGTGTTGAGAAATGTCAAATATCGGCCGATACCGATGTTAAGGCCGATATATTGTGCCCCCCTATCACAGACTATAGGAAAAATGATGCTTTCCACTTTATGTGGAAATTACGAGGTTGTTGTTGTTGTAATGTCGTAAAACACAACCAAGCCAAAGTTTTGTTGTGAAAACATACATTTTACCGTTTTGTGATTCATATTTGGTGGGCTTGTTGTGTGTTTTAGCATTAGCGTTTCCCCCTGCTATTCACAACATTTACCGTACGCTGCTTCTGAGAGAAATAAACTAGTATTTCTCTCCATCATGTTGAAAAGGTCAAAGGTCATCTCATTTGGGCAACTCATGTATCAAAATATTTAACGAGTTGCATAGTGGAAAATATCACATGGTGGGGTGTTTGACATTTTGGTATTTGGCGTTTGGTGTTCACCATAATTCCCATAGCATGTGGATGCCAGAAAAGCCTCTGTGTGTGTGTTTTTAACTGAGGACCTGCCAGCGATTCTTAGCCAGAAGGTTATGTTAGCCTATTGTTATGCTATCGTCTGTCGCGCACCTGTTTTGTTATTATGATTTAGTGTGGGTATTGGGTGAAGTAATATGTTTGATCTTCTCTCTCTCCCTCTCCCTCCTTCTCTCCCATTATGTTTGTCACTATGTCATTATTGTTTTTTTTTCTATTGCTCTATCTCTATCTAACCATCTCTTCTTTCCTCCCAAACACTATATTTCTTTTTCTGTCATTCCTTCTCTCCCTCTCCCTTATCCTTCCACTATACTGTATCTCTCGTTCTCATCCTTCCTCTCTCCATCTCTCCCTCTCTGTCATTCTTTGCCATTTCTTTGATCTTTCCATTCTTTTTCTTTTCTTTTCTTTTCTTTTCCTTTCTTTTCTTTTCTTTTCTTTTCTTTTCTTTTCATGTCTCTCTCTGTCTCTCTCTGTCTCTCTCTGTTGCTCTCTCTCTCTCTCTCTCTCTCTCTCTCTCTCTCTCTCTCTCTCTCTCTCTCTCTCTCTCTCTCTCTGTCTCT
This sequence comes from Engraulis encrasicolus, assembly GCF_034702125.1. Taxonomy (NCBI): domain Eukaryota; kingdom Metazoa; phylum Chordata; class Actinopteri; order Clupeiformes; family Engraulidae; genus Engraulis; species Engraulis encrasicolus. The sequence continues at coordinate 40,757,315 of NC_085876.1, forward strand.
CTCTCCGGTCTACTGCATGTGTGAATGTCTCTAGGGCCCTACTGTAATCGTTCGTGGGACGGCTGGCTGTGTTGGGACGAGACGCCCGGGGGCACCTTTGCCACGCTCAGCTGTCCAGACTATCCAGGCTTTGACACCTCAGGTTGGTGGTGACTCCTCCTCCTCTTCCTCCTCCTACCAGCCCTTCATTTCCCCCTGGGGATCAATGCCAAAATAAAAGTCACTCTACTCTACTCTACCCTAACGCTATACACTACTCTGTTTCTTCTGCCGGTCTCCTCGGGGCTCCTAATATAGTTGCCAGTCGCCAGAAAAAATTGAGCTGTGTACTAGGGCTGGGCAATATGACGATATATATCGTTATCGTGATATAAAAGTGTATATCGTGACCTTTCTCCTATATCGTTTATATCGTGATAGTAATTTTATCCGTTGTATACAATTGAATATCATTTAATTACATTTCATGTTGTCACAATACACACTATAAGTTCATGTAACTGTAAAAATAACAATAAAAAGATCCATTTTAAAGAAAGGTTGTTTTGCGACATGAAAAAATAAAGAGCAAATAAAGAGAATAACTGAAAATGTAATTGTGCTATATCGTGATATATATCGTTATCGTGATCTAAAGTAATCCATATCGTGATATCGTTTTTTTCCCATATCGCCCAGCCCTACTGTGTACTACTACAGAGTGCAGAGAGGGAGAAAGGGATTAAAGGGAGAGAGCTTGTCAGCCTGGTAAACACCCTCTAGTACAGAGATGAACACTTCTGATAAACATAAATGTATATCATGTAGGCCTATACAGTAAATTTTACAGTGTTAATGGAACCCTAGAGCGAGACCAAACACATACCGTGACCGAGGGGTACATTATACTCTACAAAGTCCCCGAGGGCCAGTTTTTCCAAATTCCTCCCAATAAACGGCCAACCCAAAAACATGTATTTTTTAATTTTTTTAAAATAATTAATCGAGGGCCATATATGGATGCCACAAAAGGCTCGTGGGTTGCTATTTGAGTATGGGAGCGCTACAAGAATGGCGTTAACACCCAAGCTTACTCTTAGTCATGTTAGACAAAGGAGATACGCACTCCGCGCTTCTAAATTAACAATCCGGTCACGGTGCAACCAGAGCAGGACTAAATCATAAGTAAGAAGGAAAAATAATCTGGTGCCACACGGATGTCTATTTTTTGTTATCTATTTTTTTCAGTGCATTCAGACAAACGTTTTGACATTTGTCTTCATCAGAGCGCTCTTAGTCATGTCAGGAGAGGCAATAGAAGGGAAGAGTGTGCAAGTAAAGGATGAATGGGGAGCTGTGTGATCAAGGGCTTCTTCACTAGTGCAGTTGCTTGCATGCCTTTGCCTCTCTGGCGTCTCTCTCGCTCCTCACTCCCTATCAATCCATTAGCATGGTGTTTCTCAACAGGGGTATACAGCCCCTCTAGAGCAGTGTTCCTCAAACTTTTTCAGGCCAAGGAGCACTTTGCCTCCCCAAAAATGTTCAGGGACCACCTGTCAACTTAATCGACAGTTGACGGGTGCTAAATTTTTGACACTGCTGATTTTGATGCAGATCACTTACTTTTTATCCACATTCAGAAGCCTGTCTTGTTGTAGTGGAAATATGACAGCTGCGCATGGCTTTGAAATATTGTCAAAAATATAGCCTACTGCTAGCTTGTCTTAGAAAAGTAGAAATCCCCTCGCGGACCACCTGAGCTCTGTTGCGGACCACCAGTGGTCCCCGGACCACACTTTGAGAATCACTGCTCTAGGAGATGGGAAGGCAAAGTGCAGTAACTAAATACAGTATTTTGCCAAAATTGAATTTTGCCCTGAAATGGTCTTTATTACACCTCCTGTATCTTGTTGCGAAACCCTTATGGTGCAATTTTGTAGCCTGGTCCTGACCATCCCATAATACTACCATTTCATTTCGTATTTATGGTCTGGCATTTGTTTGCTCTGAAGCGATTGTAGAAAGCAGGAAGTTTGCACTCAGTTATAGTTTGAAATTATTGGACACCTCTCACCCAATCGCTGGCAGTTACTCAACAACAACATAGCGCAGACCAATGGCTCTGGCGCAGATGTGTACGTCATTGTCACGAGCGTTCTCCCCCTTTCGTCCCCACGTGGGGGGCGTATTCGATTATTGGCTGTTTTCTGGGGGGGCGTTGCAATCAAAATTCTACTGCTGCAAGCACTCCACAGAGAAGCACGGCCAGACTACAGTAGTGGAGCCAATCCTTTGGCGGAAGTACGTAGGATGGCTCGCGAGGCTAGCAATTTTGTGCCCCGTTTTAGAGATATTAGTATGCCAATTTCTTAGTTACTACAATATCCAAACTTTTACCAACACTTTGAAGGCCTTTTTCTCAGTTTCACTGTTGGCATAGTTACTGCACTTTGCCTTGGTAGGGCAGTCTACAGCCCCCCCCCCCCCAGAGAATGGGAAGGAGCCCTGACGGTGCCCAACGGGTTCCGCCTGCCCGATCCGTTCCCTTTGCACACTGCACATACACAGTGTGATGTATACGGAAGAGAAGTTGCCTGATCTGGTCCGTTAATATTTTACTTTGTCGTTTTAGGTGTTCATTTTGCAGGAGGAAGTTTGCGTTTTAAACTGTCTGTTTTATAATAATACAGAACCGTCACAGAAACGCTAAATAAGGTCACCAACTGGTCAGCTACCAACTAACTATTCAGAGCACAATATCACGTTATTTACAGCGACAAACAGCATTTGATGTAAAATAACAATATAAAGTAAAGGTATAATATAAATATATAACATCTCTCTTTGTGTTTATGTTCTGGCGGCTGCAAAATAAACATTAAAAACGTGAAAGTCATAAGGGAACGAATCAGGCAGGCGGTACGCGTTGGGCAGCTACAAGCCCCATGGTGGGCTTGGAGAAAGAGACAGCTGAGAGGAGGGGGGTTGCTCATTTGCAAATAGGGGTCATTCGTCTATTCTATGTTTTTAACCCTTTGAGGAGTACCATCACAAATATGTGATTAGAATTTTGCAAAAAAAAGACTTTGTGAGATTTTAACACAGACTTCTATGGGAGCTGTAGAGTGTTCAAGTGAAATTCTAGAAGAACTGGGAAAAAGTCCTTACTCCTCATACTGAGAGGTGCGTTGGGCGACTCATAATGAGGTCATCTCAGAAAGGTTGAGAACCGCCTGCATTAGCATGTGTATATGGTTAGCAGACGACAGCAAGAATGCCATCTACATGGATGAAAGAATAAAAACGAGGTGATTCTTGGCCTTTCTTTCAAGCTATTTCTCACTCTTGTGCGCTTTCTCTCCCTCCTTCTCTCCTTCCCTCTGTCTGTCTCGCTCTGTCTCTGTCTCTCTCTCTGTCTCTGTCTCTCTCTCTCTCTCTCTCTCTCTCTCTCTCTCTCTCTCTCTCTCTCTGAGCTTCTGGGAAAGCTTAGCTCAAACTTTACTTGGCAACTCCAAAGAATTTATTAGCTGAACGCAGAGTGAACAGCTGTGTGGAGAGCTATGGAATGGGGAACATCCTTAGCTTAACCCTGCTATTGCCTTACCAATTCTACAGTATATAGTATACTCTACACACAGTATATCGCTCTGCCCTTTGTCTTCTTCATGTGTATCTTTAACCAAACCCTAAGACAGTGATTTCCAACCAGGGGTACGTGCACCACTAGGGGTACGCAAGCACCCTCCAGGGGGTACTTGGAAAAAAATCTTAATAATACCAAATGAATGGAGCATAGTCATATTCTGATAGAGGAATAGATATAGAACATGGGTTAAGGGGTACTAATGGTACAAAAAAAAGGCTTAGGGGCAACGCGAGACAAAAAAAAGGTTGGGAAACACTGCCCTAAGATGTCAACCATTCATAATCTACGTCATTCTGTAATATAGTGCACACTGCACTTTATTTTTCCAAAATTGAGTAACATTTCAGGATATTCAGTTAAAAGGGAAGAAATTGAATTACGTGATTCATCCGTCAGTCTGCCTGACGCAGGATTTTGCTCCAGCATATTAGACAAGGCAGTCAGTCATCAGAATGAGCTATCGACGAGACATGACATTTGCACCACAACAGTTGTTTGACATTTGTTTTTTTGTTCCACACATGATCTCCAACAATGTTACAATACGGTGTGTCCCAACAGTGCAACTGAAGAGTTCAGATACAAAACCCCCTAAGTGCCTTTTCAGAAAATAATCTTAATTCATTTTTATTTAATACAAAACTATCAAAATTTCATATTTTTTTATTTTATTTATGTAATATAACTATTTATATGTATTATCAAGTACATGAATGTAAACCAAACCAACAACGGGGTTCTCTAAAAATATACACGTAGAAGTGCAGGTCTTCAGGAAATGGAGTTAGGGGGTTTTGCATCTGAACTCTTCAATTGGTGTGCTTTTTTTTCCCGGCAGAAAAAGTCACAAAATATTGTGATGAGTCCGGCTACTGGCACCAAAGTCCCTCTGTGAACAAGACCTGGGCCCACTGTCTGGCCTACCCAAAGGACAAGCTCAAAGTGCAGCAGGTACAGTACACTTTGCTTCTTTGTGACAATGCTAACATAATTACATCCAGTAATTACATAGGTAACACTTTATATTAATGTCTGCTTATCACACAGAGCCATAGCATCCACGTCACTCAGAGCCATAGCATCCACGTCACTCAGAGCCATAGCATCCACCGGGTCTACGTCATAATTATAGGGGCATTTTATTGGCCGAAAGTACGCAGTGTGAAATTTCCTCTGGTGACTCACAGAAAACGGCTGGATGTTTTTTTTCATGCCTGGGGTGTATGTAAGGCCAGTGGAGACCCAAAAAACAGTAGGAAAGCCAAAAAAAAGTGATTTGGGTCAATATGTCCCCTTTAATAACACTTAGTAAATAATGAACAAATGATGAAGAAAGCATTAACAAATGTTTGTAAATGACTTGTAAATGTTTGTAAATATTTTGTTAATATTTTATATTTATCATACATTTACAAATTGTTTGTAAATGACTAATAATACTCTGTTAATAGATTTGTGAAATCTTGAACATATTATTTGTAGATGTCCGTGGACATCGGCGCCAATGTGCGGGGTTCTATTGAAAACAATGGAATCAAACTTTTGCGGAGCAGTGCTCAGCACTTTGTCAGAGCCAGTGTGCGGAAGCCCTTAGTTCCTCACATTGGTCTATTGTGTTGTCATTGATCTACTGTGTTGTGATTGGTCCACTACTACCTCTGCAGAGGATCTCCACCTATGGCGCTCTGGCTCCCGACCCCAACATGGAGGAGGAGAGGAAGAAGATCATGGACGGCCAGTACAAATGCTTCGAGAAGATGAACAGAGACCCACCATACAACAAATCAGGTAGTTTCAATAACAATAACAATAGAGACTATAGAGAATATAGAGGCATAAGGTCCACAGGGGTTTGACCCAGGATAAGTGATAATTTACTGAAAAGGCACAATTCAGTTTCCAATATGTTGGATGGCTAAAGATGAAACGGTAACACTTTATTTTAGGGATACATCTATTAGCACTAATACATACAATGTTCCTGTATAAGTAACGTGTGCAAAGCAAAATCAAAAATTTGTTAGGCATGTATTCACAAATGTCTTGTTCATGCACAATAAGGGATTTATTACCAATTTAACCTTAGTAAGGACCTAGTAGGCCTTAGCGTTTGCTTAGTACATGCCTTACAAGTTACTTATGCAGGCATTAACATTGTATGTATTAGTGCTAATAGATGTATCCCTAAAATAAAGTGTTACAGATGAAACCTACTACAGGTACTTTGTGTTGCTTAAACAAAATGGACCTTTTAAATATAATCTTCACTATAAACATAGGGGCTTCGGTACACAGTGAAAAATGCAGTGTTAATTCAACATTTAGAGAATGCCACAGGACCAAATACAGATGTTAAATCAACACTCTAAGTGCTGAATTGGCATTGTGTTTGTGTTGTGGATTATTGATTTCATTAGCATCTGAACAGTATATAGTCCACACAGCATCCATCTGTTGGACTGATAAAGTGCGACCCAAGTGTGTGAAGCATGAATTCATAAAGGCACTATTCTTCTTCACTGTTGTAATGTACAGCGCTAGACTGATACATTGGATGTGGTTTCTGAATAATGAAGCATCCAAACTCTTTGGTAGATTGTGTGAAGGTCCTCTAGATCTGTCTCCCTCCAGTTATACAATGCCTTGCTACAATACAATGCCTTGCCTCGGAGTGCACAGCCATGGACAATTCACTTGATTGTTTTGAATACATTTACTGTTTCTTTATTTTGGCTACAGCCTATTGGCTGCATTTTGAGTGTGTGTGTGTGTTTAATGTCAACATTCTTGAAGTATTTCAACCAGACTGTCATTCAGGGTTGCCAGATGAGGCTGATGATTTCCAGCCCAAAAAATGCTCAAAACCCGCCCTAGAAGCACAAAAGCCGCCCATTTCTATTGATTTCTATGGGAAAAATTGGGCGGGTTTTTCTGCTAAATACCATTTTTACCCGCACACTGCCATCCTAAGCAGCCCAATTGTGTGGGAAACAGCCCAATCTGGCAACACTGCTGTCATTTTACTGCAATCTGTAACCTGGTTATAGTGTTGTATGCAACACTCTTCGTATGTATTCCAGTTTACTCAACTCTATTGTGCTCAACTCTAGATCTTTTTTTATTGTCAGTGGTTGGTAAAGGTTAACACTTTCTAAAAAAATGAGACTGATGTTTACTCACACGTTTTGGCTTTTGGTTTAGGTCTGTACTGCAACCGTACCTGGGATGGTTGGATGTGCTGGGACGACACTCCGGCAGGCACCTACGGGTTCCAGAACTGCCCCAACTACTTCCCAGACTTCGACCCCACAGGTACAGTAGGCTCAAGGGCTCACCGCTGACGACAGAATGAGTTGATGCACTGATGTACAGAACTGAGTCTGCACCTTATCATGGTGACAAAGCAAAAGGGGATTCTCTCTCTCTCTCTCTCTCTCTCTCTCTCTCTCTCTCTCTCTCTCTCCCTCACTCACTCACTCACTCACTCACTCACTCACTCACTTACTCTCTCTCTCTCTCTCTCTCTCTCTCTCTCTCTCTCCCTCTCTCTCTCCCTCTCTCTCTCTCTCTCTCTCTCTTCCTATCTCTCTCGCTCTCTCTCTCTCTCACTCACTCACTCACTCACTCACTCACTCACTCACTCACTCACACACACACACACACACACACACACACACACACACACTCTCTCTCTCTCTCTCTCTCTCTCTCTTTCTGTCTTTCTGTCTTTATTTCTCTCTCTCTCTCTCTCTCTCTCTCTCTCTCTCTCTCTCTCTCTCTCTCACACACACACACACACACACACACACACACACACACACACACACACACACACACACACACACACACACACACACACACACACTCTCTCTCTCTCTCTCTCTCTCTCTCTCTCTCTCTCTCACACACACACACACACACACACACACACACACACACACACACACACACACACACACACACACACTCTCTCTCTCTCTCTCTCTCTCTCTCTCTCTCTCTCTCTCTCTCTCTCTCTCTCCCTCTCTCTCATCTAAGGGTTCATCTCATTTGTCTTGGTGACATAATTTATTCCATTGAGCTGACCAGCATTTTCATTTGTTTGTTTGTTTATTTGTTTGTTTGTTTGTCCTAAATTAATTCCGATATGTAATCTCTCAGGCGGTTTATTGCTTACCCACAGGACAGTGTGCACAGGGCACCTGTGTTATTGAATATAGATGGCATTACCTATGATAAAGAGGAATGCTGGATTAGATGAGAAACGTTATTAATCCTAGATGGGGAATAGGATGTTAGGATGTGTCCATGTCTATGCATTTGCATCGGATGGAGAGAAACACATTTTCAATTTATCTGTGCATAAGAAACTGACAATAAAGCAGACTTGACTTAACTTGATTTCCTTGCATGCACAAATGCACAAAGCAATGCACCAATTCAGCCCGTCACTTACTCATTATCATACATCTGCATACCACATAAGTGTATACTTTAATAATATCTGCACTTGTAATGCTATGACTGGTAGTGCCTCTGTGGCTTTGATATAGCTATACAGCACAGTTGGCTAGGCTCTGCTGATCCACACTACACAGAAAAAAATCAGTGTTTTAATTCACATCTCCTAGAGTTAAGTTGGTTCCGGTCCGGAATACATTACGGTCTAAATAGCATTCTAACCCAGAAGTATGGAAAATGAGAAGGAGTGGAATCGAATGTAAAACACGCTCCTCTATTTGTCTTGCCTCTGTCAGTCAGTGTTAATTCACATCATCTACAGTTAAGTTGGTTCCGGAATACATTACGGTCTAAATAGCCTTCTAACCCAGAAGTCTATACCAGAGGGAGTGGAAACGAATGTAAAACACGCTCCTCTATTTGTCTTGCCTCTCTCAGTCAGTGTTAATTCACATCATCTAGAGTTAAGTTGGTCGTGGAGTACTCTCTAAGTGTTGAATTAGCACCGCATTTTTATACTGCCTAAATAGCCTTCTAACCAAGAAGTCTATACCAGAGGGAGTGGAAACGAATGTAAAACACACTCCTCTATTTGTCTTGCCTCTGTCAGTCAGTGTTAATTCACATCATCTAGAGTTAAGTTGTTCGCGGAATACTCTCTAAGTGCTGAATTAACACTGCCTTTTTATACTGTCTAAGTAGCCTTCTAACCAAGAAGTCTGATTATGTACCAGAAGAAGGAGTGGAATCGAATGTAAAACACGCTCCTCTATTTGTCTTCCCTCTGTAGAAAAGGTCACCAAATATTGCGACGAGAACGGCAACTGGTTCCGTCACCCCGACACCAACCGGAGCTGGTCCAACTACACGCTGTGCACCGCCTACACGCACGGCAAGCTGAGGGTCAGTTTGTTTGTTTGTCACACAATGTCCCCCCCAGCATTTTATTGTTAAGCCGGTCACCTTCACAACAAAACACGGTAACACTTTATTTTAGGGATACATCTATTAGCACTAATATATACAATGTTAATGCCTGCATAAGTAGCTTGTAATGAATGTACTAAGCAAATGTGAAGGCCTACTAGGTCATTACTAAGGTTAAATTGGTAATAAATCCCTTATTGTGCATGAACAAGACATTTGCGAATACATGCCTAACAAATGTTTGATTTTGCCTTGTACATGCCTTACAAGTTACTTATACAGGGACATTGTATGTATTAGTGCTAATAGATGTATCCCTAAAATAAAGTGTTACCCAAAACACTTCACTACCTTGACAAAAAATATTGTTCATTTTACTCTTCTTTGAGTTGATATTGATGTTGATCAGAGAAATATTACGACGAGCTGCGGAGATGAAATTACAATGGCCACCTGCAGAATTATGCACTGACTATTGACTCCATTACATGTTAGAATAATTTGACTCTCCACATTGCTGTAAATATTCTTTCTGGATTCATATTAGAGATGCACCGGATCCGGTTCCGGATCCAGATCCGTCAGGATAATAGGGTTTTTCACAGGAGTGAAAGCCCTTTGGAAGCGGCCGTTGCAGGCAGTCTGGCAATAAGCCAATGAGTCTAAAAAATAGTTTGAGCCAACGTAATGAAAAGGGCCCACGTGTGCGAGTCTAGTAGACTATATGTTTCAACCCTTTTGTAGGATCCGGTATCCGGTTCCGGATCCGGCAGGATCTTAAGCAGTGGATCAGGTATCCGGCAGGATCCTAAAAATCAGGATCCGGTGCATCTCTAATTCATGTAAAAGTTAACTGTGAAACATTGGCACCCCATTTCTTACTGTGATGCTGTCCATTCAGCCCTCCTCTCCCCGTACTTGTCGTTTTGTTTACACCTTCGTTTTTACCTTCACCTTGTGTGACTTGGTCTTTTTTAATCTCTTGATCATTGAATAAAGAGTGCTCTCTTTAAAAAAACACACACATACACACACTCAAAGGGACTGCAGTAACAGACGCAGAGGAAAACAACTGTCTGTTCGTCAGTGTGTCTATAAATAGACATGGCGATGATAACGGATGCACAGCCTCGAGGGGAACGTGACAGGAGGAGGAGGAGGAGGAGGAGGAGAGGAGAAGAGGAGGCGGTGGAGGGAGGAGGTATAGGAGAGGAGAATGAGGAGGAGGCAGGTGGATGAGGGGAGGAGGACAAGGAGGAGGATAGGAGAAAAAGAGGTAGGGAGGGCCACCAAGACGTGGTAATGATAATGGATGTGCAGCCTCGAGGGGTATGAGTCTAGATTAGAGGAGGAGGAGGAGGAGGAGGAGGAGGAGGAGGAGATGATTGGAGGAGGAGAGGAGGAGGAGTGGAGGAGGAAGAGTGTGGGGGGGGGGGCAGTGGGGCACTGTCTCGAGGGCTATGTGAGAGGATTGGAGGAGGAGGAGGAGGAGGAGGAGGTGGAGGAGAGGAGATGAGGAGGAGTTGGAGAGGAAGTGTGTGTGTGTGTGTGGGGGGGGGGGCACTGTCTCGAGGGCTATGTGTCTGGAGGAGACCGAGGTGGAAGAGGATTCCTGGAGGAGGAGGAAAGGAGAGGAGGAGGAGGAGGAGGAGCAGGAGAGGAGAAGAGGAGGTGGGGAGGAAGAGGAGTGGAGGTGGTGCGGAGGGCCACTAAGATGTGTTAATGATGAATGGATGAATGAACGAAGCGAAGGACAGCACTCTTCAGATTTCTTCTTTGTTTGTTCGCCCACGAACGTTTCGGGCCGAGCCCTCCTTCAGCGTGTAATGGCGCTGTCCTTCGCTTCAGTCATTCATTTATGTTTTTTGTGGGATTCAGCACCCAGTTTAAGAACTGTTAAATTAGCCTATTTTGGCGATAGTGTGGGTGAGCGCGTCTTCTCCACTTTTGAATGATAATGGCTGCACAGCCTCAAGGGGTACATGTCTGGAGGAGAGAAGAAGGAGTTGTGGAGGAGGAGATAATTGGTGGAGAGGAGGAGGGGAAGAGAAAAAGAGGAGAAGGTAGAGGAGAGGATTGGTGGAAGGAGTTGGGAAGGAGGAGAGAAGGTGGAGAAGGAGTTGGGGAGGAGGAAGCAGAGGATGAGATGGGAAGGAGGAGAGAGAGGAGTGGAGGAGGAGGAGGAAGAGACACCAAGATGTGGTAATAAGAACAGACGCACTGCTATGCCTCGAGGGCTGTGTGTCTGTAAGAGAAGAGAATGAGGTGGTGAGGTGGAGGAGAGGATGGTTGAGGAGGATGGAAGAGGAGGAGGAGAGGATGGTGGAGAGGATGGTAGAGGAGGAGAGGAGGTGGAGGAGGAGGTGAAGGAGAGGATGGAAGAGGAGGAGGAGAGGATGGCTGAGGTGGAGAAGGAGGTGGAGGAGAAGATGCTGAAGGAGGAGGAGAGGAGAAGAGTAGGTGGGGAGGGTGGTCAGAAACGTTTCTAGCACAAATAATCTAGCGCACAGTTTTACAATTTTCTAGTTTTAGATTCACTGTTTTCAAATTCCAACACTGAACTACACTGCTCTGATAACGGATCACAAAATTCATATAAATAGATGTTTGGCATGTTGTCCTGTGATGAAGTTCAACAGTGGCAATTACCTTGACACCGTTGCGCATTACTCCAATTACCACTTCAGCAGGCTGGTCCATGCCGTGAGGGTAATTTGCGGATAGCTTTTGTTTGTTGACCCATGACACTCAGACACCCCCACACCTGGAGATAATTACCAGAGCTAGAGTTTTAGACATGTTTTGGAGCTCTTTAAAGTGCTTTTTGTTTTGTGGGTTTTATTGCAATAGGACGAAGCAAAAAAAATTTTGGACAGGATGTGAGAAGGAGAAAGAGAGATGGAGCAGGGTTGGGAAATGACCCTGACTGGCTGGGTTTGAACCTTGGTCCCCATGGGTTCAACTCCCCCTGACCTGCAGCACATTAATTATTATTGTTATTTATTTATTTTTATTTTTATTTTATTTTTTTGGGGGGGGGGGTTATGCCTTTAATTCATTATATGAAAGATGACAAGAAACAGCAGAGAGAGACAGAGAAACAGAGAGGACAGACAGAAAGAGAGACAGACAGAAAACATCTTGGTTAATATAGAGGGTTTTTTTGGTGGTCTTTTTACGACTTTCTTGATGATAAAGGACAGTGTAAGAGATGGACAAGAAGCGAATTGGGAGAGAGAAGGGGAGGGGTCGGCAAATGACCGGGGCTGGAAATTGAACCCGGGTCGGTCGAATGGCAGGCGAGTGCCCTACCGGTTGGGCACGGCAGGGCCGGTTAATATAGACTCGAACGTGGGCAGGGCTGGACTGACCATCTGGCATACAGGGCATTTTTCCGGTGGGCCGACAGTCCCCAAGGGCCATTACTGTTGTTGTTGTGGTTCTATTCCTTTGGGTTGGCCCACAAATCAGTGGGGGTGGTGGGGGTGGGGGTGGATGGGGGCTGGGGCCTTGGTCCATCACCAATACAGACATTGTCTATGCCAAAAATGCCCGGGCCACTTTTCGGTCCCAGGCCAGCACTGAACGTGGGTGCTCATGGGCACTTGCCCATTTACACAGTAAAAATAACAGCACTTCATAATTCAACACTTAGAGTACTCTGTAACTTTCTAGTAGATGTTAAATCGACTCTTGAAGTGTCGAATTAACAAATGCATTCTTACAAATGCATGTGTATTACCAATTCATCATCCATAGCCGCGCAGCAAGCTCTCCTCTTCTTCAAGTGCTCCTAATGCAGAATTCTCAAGGGCTGCGAATGGAATAGTTAATCAACGTTTCTTCTACTTTTTTCCAGTGAAAAGACGGCGTCTTTATGAGGTTTGGGAGTAAACAGCGCCATAACCAAACCATCGCATTGTTTGTTGTCTTTCAATTACAGTTTTTAAATAGCTTTTTTCACACACCAAAGATTCACAGTCTAATTCAGTTTTTCGTGCACTGTGCACTGTGGCGTGCGACTGCGAGCTGATTTATAATGAGAAATGGGAATCCCTTTTTCGGTTTTCTTATGTCAGCTAACAAATGGATTAATGATTGATATGTACTTTGGGCTTAACTTTGGATAAACATTGAGGCGCTTCAATTCCCGGATTACGGAAAAGTAAAGGGATGCGTGATAGGAGATACAGTACATTTTGACTGATGTTATTGTGCTGCAGTATTACAGAACTATGCATTAATAACTGCAATGTTAAGTCAACACTTACAGAGTACTCTAGACCAAATGCATAATTATATGCCTTGGGATCTGTAGGCTATCAATACATTATTATGGATATTATTATTAGTTACTTATCTCCCTTCTCCACTGAGTTTTCTTGTGAAGTGAACTGGTGAAGTGTCTAAGATAACTTGGATGCAAGAAAAATCTTGGAATGCCGAGGGTATCTAAGGGATCACGTTGGGAAAGTTGCCCTGAGCCTATAAAAACCTAAATATCTCAGCCTCTGATGCACATAAACACATGAAATAAGTTGCATTTAAACAATAAGACCAAAAGTCAAACAACATACACTGAAATGGGTTAATTATTCAAATCTCGCAAACTTTAAACCCTAGACAAACTCCTCACCATTTAGCCATGGCTATCTTGCAGAGAAACCTATAAACCCCAAAACCAAAATGATAGCAGAGAAACCCCAAATAAACCACAGTGAACACGGCTTTTAACTGAATGTAATAGAAGCCGATTATGTAATTCTAAGACCGCAACCTTGGGCTTAAACCCCCTCCATACAGCTTCTGCATAATACATTAATGATTTTCTTTTTTGTTGTCTTTGTTTGTTTTTTCAGATGGCCTTCATCTTGTACTACACAGCGATTGTGGGCCATTCGCTCTCCCTGGTGTCTCTCCTCATCTCCCTGGCCATATTCTTCTACTTCAGGTAGGAATATTTTATTATGAATGTTTCATTTCCAAGGAACGTTCCAGTAACGTTGGAGACGGGGCTGGGCTGGCACAAAATATCAGGCCAGGCATTTTCAGCCAAGACCAGGCAACGAGAGAGACAATGAAGCCTGTGACAACGTTTTTAGTCATCTGTTTGCGAGCTATTTTGACCACAACAGCCAAAATTAATATTTAAATCTAACTCTCAGAGGTCAGGTGTCAGGCGATACAAGGATTTATACCACTTTGAGGGGAGGACCAGGCCAAAATCATCATCAGTCACCCAGGCAGATGCCCTGTATGCCTTATGGCCAATCCAGCTATGGTTGGAGAGATGCAGTTCTCACTTGCTGCATGCATGCGTGCATGGTCCCCGTTGTTCAATTATGCAGAAAGAGATTTGAGCGACAGCCCCATAGACGAGTGTTTCCACCTCTAACTCTTCCTGCCTCTCTCTCTTGCCCGCCTGCCTGCCTTCTTGTGTTTTTCTTTTTTTCAATGACTTGCTCAAATCAGAAGTCATAAAAAAGTTATGGCAGGCAGGCAGCACCCGTGTGCTGTGCGTGTGCCTCATGCAATTTGCAACAGCCTCCCTCGGTTGATGTCTTGGCATTATTGCGGCAATGAGGTCGCTCTGTATTCGATTTGTCTTCTCTCCGTTGTCGACCTTATTCGGGCAATGCTGATGATGTGTCCTCTCTCCAGGACACAAGGGGGGTGATGGGAAGGAGGAGCGGGTGGGGGTGGACGTGATGGTGGGGGGTGGACGTGATGGGGGGGGGGTGGTGGCAGTCAGGTGGTGGTGGTGGAAGTCAGGGCCACTGACAGCGTTTGGCCAGGCCCAGGACAAATTCATCTGCAAGCCCCCCTACCCCACCTAATAAATACAATAGGCTCCCAATTCTTGGGGTGCATTTCTTGAAAGTGTAGATAGATGTTAGCTGTTAGCAACTTTGGTAGTTGTCAATGGGAAATTGCATTGCAACCAACAAAGCAGCTAATGTCGTTCGCAACTATGCTTTTGAGAAATGCACCCCTGAGCCTGCCTGGGCCTGGGCCGGGACAACTGACCCGTTCATCCTCCCCTGTCGGCTTTCCTATAGCGGTAGTGAAGAGGGCTGGGCAGTAGATGTGGTGGTGTAAACAGTTAACGGTCGATGTTATACTTTATTTTATTCAAAGCACAAAAGGGCTCTCAGACGCGAGCCAGCCGTCTTGCCTGTGGGCTGATTTACCACAAGGCATTAAGTCGCGTCATTCGTCACCCCTATTGGAATTGGATTGGAGAGATGGATGCGTGTTCTCCTTGAAGCGCCAGTGGAAATGTGTGTAGACACACACACACGCACACACACACTTACAGTATACTACATACTCACAGTACGCATACAAACATAGTACACACACTTACACATACACATGTCCACAAGGACAAAGGGAAACAGACTCTCTCTCTTTCTCTCTCACTCACTCACTCTCTCATTCACTCACTCACTCACTCACTCACGCACGCACACACGCACGCTGCAACATGCACGCACACACACACACACACACACACACACACACACACACACACACACACAGAGAGAGAGAGAGAGAGAGAGAGAGCGATAGGGCTGAAAGGGACATTTTCTTTGCATTATGTCTATGGCGAATGATTATTTCTTCACTGCTTCTGTGACTTTCATTTCGTTTCATCTGCCAATTTGGCCAATCTGCACGGTCACAATAGAATGTACACAACACATATGGAAATTATTGGGACTCCTCATACATACAAATGCATTTTTTATTCATCAGAAGCAAAGAAGACAATATGGTTTTTTAAATACATTTTCTGTGTGTGTGTGTGTGCACGTGTGCGCAATGTGCTTTCAAAGTTCTCTCGCAAGAATTGCAAATATAACATCCGGTAAATTGCAAGTAGTTTATCCAGCTTTGTGGTATGTGTTTGTACTGTAGGCTTCGCCACGCATCCTCCCTCCCTCCCTCTGCGCTAATCCTAAACTCCGACCGTGACAATGAAATTGGTCTCTGTAGTGCGGTGCGGTGCACTGCGCTGTAAAATTGAAGCGGTCTAGTAAAGAAAAGTGGCATGGATGATGGGGTTTCTGTTTCTCTCTTTTCATGGCGACTCAATGCAGCCGCTTACCCATGTCATCACTGTCCCTTTGGGGGAGAGGATGCCATGGCTCCGTCTAATAATGGCACGGAAATGAGATGTTTAAAATGGGCTTTTAGACTTTTATCAACCTCCCAAACGTTTTATTAGAAATAAAGTTTTATCTACCCTTGAGGGGAGCTTATTGACCTGTTAATAGTGTGTTTACTTCATGATACAGTTTATGAGCCAAATGCAAAATTACACTACCTCATACAAACACTTAATGAATTCAGCTTGTGACTTGTGTTTGTCACGTGGGGCAGCTGTGGCCTATTGGTTAAGGAGGTGGTTGCAGGTTTGATTCCCACCCTTACTGTACCTCTCTCTACAGCTCCAGCCATGGCCGAAGTGCCCTTGAACTGGGCACCTAACACCACATTGCTCTAGGGACTAAAACCAAGAATCTGTATCTAAATAACTGCAAAACATTTTGGATTTTTAAAAGAGCATCAGGTACACGCAGGGTGCGATTTGTCGGAAAACCAGAAGGGGGGATATGTTTCAGATTTTAAGCATTATCAATGGAATTACATTAAACTGTGATTAAAATTATGAGTAAAAAGTGGCGACATCAAAACCAGAAGGGGGGACAAACCCCCCCCATCCCTCCCCCCCACACACACACAAATCGCACCCTGGGTACACGTAATGCAATGTAATGTAATGTTTGTAGGCTTCTCCATGCATCCTCATTGCTAATCTGACCTCAATGTGACTCTCATTTCTCCCTTTTCGTGGCAACTCAATGTTGCTATTCAGCTATGTCATCGCTGTCCCTTTGATGGAGAGTGGATGCCATGGCTCAGTCTAATGATGGCAAGGAAAGGAGATGTTGCAAATGGGCTTTTAACTTTTACCCACCCAGCTTTTACCATGCCTAACTTCTATCAGAAATGATGTTTATTCACCTGTGAGAGGAGCCTATTGCACTGTTAATAGTGTGCTTAATAGTGTGTTTACCGCATTATTCATATTATCAGCTAAATCCGGAATAGAAATGTGCAAAATCACACAGCCTCATCTGCATTGGCTTTGTGTGCACTGTGTGCGGAACCATTTTGAATATTTCCAGTGTGGTCTAATCATATTTCAAATATCTTTTGTCGAGCATCCAAAGGCGTACAGTGCGCCAGCCTTATTGGGATTCATAATTGGTCCAGACATTTGAAGTCACGTTGAACACACTGTATCTGATTGTCTGTCGAATAATTGTAGAAGGTGCGAGGGCCATGGAGGAGGAGGGGTTCTGCATAGAGTGAACTTGCGGAGGTCAAAGACATCAAAGCTAATGAGATAGCCTCGCTAAGCAAGCCTTCAAAAGCAAAGCCTTCCTCCTTACTTTCCCGAAGTTCGTATTTAGGAGTGAGGCAAAATGGAGAGCAAATGAGGAGGAGGAGGAGGATGGTGGAGAGGTTGGGAAGCAGGCATCTTAAAAATAACTAGTCCCTAATATTATCCATTCTAGCCTAATTTTGCATGTATGGTACCAGAACGCTCAGTAGATTTTTTCACTATTTTAAAAATGTTCCACGTGAATAAATCCTGGATAAAATGAAAAGAACAGGCTGGCCTACATCTACAAGACAACACCCAGCAATGTCTGGAGCTCTCAATGATTTTTTTATTATGGCACATAGAATTGACTGATGTTCCTCTGCTGTGATTCTTTGTAAGAGTTGGCTGTCCCAAAACATCAGTCAATTTTATCTATCACTAAAATGTTTTAAGTATTTGGAACATGTCTGTTATACGTGTAGCCAAGTCTGTTGTTCAGAGTCTATGGCCCTGGGGCTATGATCATGAAAGAGGTTATAGGCTATCACAAGTGATACTGTTCTATAAAATTGGATCACCGAAGAAGACGGGCCTATATCACAAGCAATACTCGTCCATAAAATGTGATCACTGAATATGCTATATCACAAGGAGTACTCTTCTATAAAATGTGATCATCAAAGAGGCTATGTCAAAATCAATACCCCTCTATACAGCCTTCAACAAGAAGAACAAATATAATAGTCACTGTGCCTCTGTTATGTGCATTGGTTTCTCTCCTTTGCTAATGTTCCTCAAAGCCCCCAGTGGAATACCCAACAGGCATGTCTCTTGGCCAGGTCTTAGGTCTTCAAGAACCTCTGCAGAGATTTGGTAATCATCCGCCATTTTATGGCAGCTCGTAAATATGCGCAACTCCGACGCAGGTGTAACATACTACTCCTCGCTCACTGAAAACCACAATCGGCCTCGTCCAGAAGTCGTGTAAGAATACGCTCACACCATTTATCAGGCACATTGTTTTTCCACTACCTTTTAAGTCTAAAATTCAGAGATGTGCTGAGAATTGAAGTTGGTGATTATATTTAGAATTAGAATTAGATCGGAACACTGTTGGGCAAAAAGCTATTGCACATTTCTATCACTGGATACCCGGCGGAGTTACAAAGTTCCCATTTTTGAACTACATTTTGACAATTTAGTGTAACACTATGAAACATTTTGATTTAACATATAATTAACAGGAAGTGGAAGCTTAATAAAATCTATGGGGAATTGTGGATGCTGGACAATTATTATATAATGAGGTAAATCGTTCTATTTGTGGGATTTGTGTATGATATCTGTATTTTATTAGTAGGTTTATTTCATGCATGGGAAGCACTTGCGTATCTAGACGATATTGTTGTTAATTGACCATGGTTGAAATTCTTTGGTCTAACAGTCTCCAGATGTTTCTGCTTCTTCATATTTATGGCACCACTTAAACATGGACAGAGAGAGACAGAGGCAGAGAGAGATTCTGGTTAAAAATACTTCAGCTTGAGTTGAAATAAGAAAAGCTAACCATTGCCTGCATTTTAGATTCAGCTTAACAATCCCCAAAGAGGTGTCTGCCTTTGCGTTTGTATGTCTTAGTGTGTGCCGAAGAGAATGTATTATGATTTGGCAGACACGCACCTCTCCTTTTGGGGGTTTATGCCTTTGTTGTTTGTTTTGCAAATGTGTTTTTCGGTCTCAAAGATTAAGATGGGAATTGCATATCCTTCCAGAAAATCATTCATGTTTGTGCGTGAATAATTGTTTCCATGGTTGATTAACCTTTGATTGCCTCAGTCACAACAAAATCAAATCATTAATGTAAATATATGGAGCCTCCAGAAATTGAGCTAAAATTGTTGCTATTATATTAGGCATGCCATTGATTGTGGTAATTAAATGCAATTATACATATTACTTAACCTTGGTCCCAAATTAATTTAATTATGCCTGGTACCCATCTTGCATTATTTATGTGCATATTACATTAAACATACACTATAATTTAATCTGCTACAAAGAAAGTGCATCTTTGGGCGCCATTGGGGGCTGCCCCCTTGCACGGATGAGCCATAAAATGCAATTTCATTGTGTGCAGTGTGCAGTGAACACTTGTGTGCTGCGAAGTGCTGTGTCACAATGACAATGGGAGTTGGAGTTTCCCAGGTGGGCTTTCTTTCACAAAAGTTCTGACAATAGCAGCATTCAATGATTGCTGCCTGAATCTGTCAGTTGGTGAAATATCGTCCATGGTGTTCATTGTTTTTGTTTCGAACTAGCTACAAGCTTACTCCATGTGTCCATTCAAACTTTATCTTTTTCTTTGGCCAGGATTTGCACACAGCAGAGAAGTGCGTGTCACGTCAGCTTTTATACATGCTGCAGGCTCAGTGATGAGCCAATTACAAGGCAGGCTCAGCGACTAGCGAATCACCACGCTAATAACGAATCGGGTTTGAGGGAAATTATTCAAGGCATCCCCTCTCTCTTTCCTCAGTGGCCTGAGACCTTTCGCATCTGATAATGTCATTAAGGCCTCTGCGAGCCAGACATTTCATTCTTTCCATTTCGTTATTTATCGCTCTGTTTGCTCTGCCGAAGCTCCCTCCGCCCCCTGCCCCGGCCCCTGCCCCGGCCCCTGCCGCCACCCCTACACCTCTCCCCCTCCCCCTCTCCAGTCGATGCAAGGCACAGGATGTGAGGAGACGACGACAAGGAGCATAGCTCTTGATAAACACATTTTCACGATCAGACAGAAGCAATCGATGACTCCTAATGTGACACAAAGCATTTTGATTATGGGCAGTAACAGGGTCGTCTGTCTGTCTCCAAGGATATGCTTTCAATTACGGCGAGCTCTGTTCTTTTGCACCACGCTGCCATATCAATATGGGTTTGAAAGGGCAACAGTTGTGCGCACACTGAGCAACGAGAGACTTATATTATATCCTGCTGATGTTTTCTTTAATTAGTTGGGTAAATATTGTTCCCCTCACTCACCGCGGTGAAAAGGATCTTTTGGTAGACTGTCAGGTAGTCAATCAGTCTGCTTTGCAGTCAATTGCACCGTGTGCTGTCAAGTAGAAACTACGTGACCTTTTATTTCTGTCTCTCCTGCAACACGTGTTCTCTCTTGTCTTTCATTTCTCTGTCTCGCTGTCTATGACTGTCTGCCTGCCTATCTGTCTGTCTGTCTGTCTGTCTGTCTGTCTCTGTCTCTGTCTCTGTCTCTGTCTCTGTCTCTGTCTCTGTCTCTGTCTCTCTCTATCTCTCTATTGGTTCATTTGTATCTCTGTCATTCTTTATTCCTGTCTGTCTTTCTCTTTTCCTCACTATTTTGCCTTTCTTTCGCCTTCCCTACATCTGCATTTGAAGAGTTCAGATGCAAACCCCCCCTGAAAGTGCCTTTTCAGAAAATAATCTTAATTCATTTTTATTTAATACAAAGCTATCAAAATTGCATAGGCCTATTTATTTATTTTATTTATGGAATATAACTATTTATATGTATTATCAAGTACATGAATGTAAACCACACCAACGACAGGGTTCTCTAAAAATATAGAAGTGCAGGTCTCCAGAAATGGAGTTAGGGGTATTTGCATCTGAACTCTTCAAATGTTGTGCTCAAAATACCCTCAATACAACCCTGTCACGACTGCAACACTATATGTTTGCATCTGAACTCTTCATTTCTGACTGTCTTCCTGTCTTTCTTTCTCAACTCATTCTCACTATTCCCCTATTTTAATCACTCTTTCCCACTCTCTGTTCGCATTTGCATTCGCTCTAATAAACCTCTCTCTCTTTCTCTCTCTCTCTCTCTCTCTCTCTCTCTCTCTCTCTCTCTCTCTCTCTCTCTCTCTCTCTCTCTCTCTCTTTCTCAGGAGTCTGAGTTGTCAGAGGATCACCCTGCACAAGAACCTCTTCAGCTCCTACGTGCTCAACTCCACCTGCACCCTCCTCCATCTCGTCTGCGTGGTCAACAATCCCACAGTCGTAGAGCAGAATCCAGTGAGTTACAACAACAACCACAACAACAGCAGCAACAATAATACGAATTATAAAGTTTGAATTGACACTTCCTAAAAGTAAACGCTGAGTTTTCAACACCTTCCCTATCCATTTCTAGAAATGACAATGTTTTAATTAATAATTTATAATAATTGTATTTGTATAGCACTGTGTCATACAAGGCATGTAACTCAAAGTGCTTAACAAATGGGGGAAAAAAAACATTGTTTATTTAAGTATGTCTTTATGTATTAAAGAACATCTTGAAACTATTGTTTTTTAAAGTATGTGTTAGCGTCCTCCAAATTAAATGCTACCATTCAGCAAAAAAAAAATGAAGGTGAACTGACAATGAAGCATATCACAATTGCATAGGCCTTATTATAGTTATAATCATAATAATAATTATCTACAGTAATTACAAACAGATATTTTCATCTGATCTCTGCAGTGATCCTCTTCAGGCTTTTGTCTGTACATTGCAGCAGAACTAGAGTACAAGGACGAGGGTGCTTAGGTTGTCTGTGGGTACTGTACAGCAACATTAAACCAAGGTGAATAACTAATACATTTCATTGCAATTATGCAAATACATTTCTGTAAATTAAATGGACTTTTCCATCTGTTCTCTTCAGTTAAACTCCTCGTGTTTTTTTATCTGTAAGTTGCAGCAGACGTAGAGTACAAGGGAGAGGGTGCTTAGTTTCCTTACTGTCCTAAAATCAAACCAAGGTGAACGACTAATGAAGTTCATCACAATTATACAAATACATCACAACAGGGAATTGACTATTCCATTTAATCTCTTCAGCTACTCTCCGCATGCCTTCAGACTGTACGTTGCGGCAGAAATAAAGTAAAGGGAAGTCTAGTGCAGGTTTCTCAGAGATACTGGGTAGCCTTTGATGCTGCAGCTCAATGGACAGCCGGCAGATCAATCAGGATTACATACAAACTTGTTTTCAGTTGTGTAGCGCGGTAGAGAGGGAAGAAGAGGACACTTCGGCCTTATCTGTTCTAGTGTACCGCAGACAGACACGGTGAACAGGGCCGGATTATGATGCCCTTGGGGCCCTAGGCTACAGGTTGCTGTGGGGGCCCCACTGGAGGGAAAACTTCACGGCAAATTTTCAAAGGCTTTGTCATAATTACAGGTTAGGAATTATGAATAACATGTCTACCAACTGTACTCAACACAATAGATGAATTTGTCTATAGTGAATCTTGTCTCAATTCTGGAATTTTTCACTTTGGGCTGGTCAGGGGTCCCCTGACTGGTGGGGGGCCCCCTAGGCTGCAGCCATATCTAGCCTGTACGTTAATTCAGCCCTGATGGTGAAGGAGCATCAGGCTGACTGAGCGACCGGCCGCAAATGGGTTAGCACTGCAGACAAGAGAAACAGTATTATTGACCACTTTCTCCCGAAGGCGTGCACTGTCCCCTGTGTAATCCCCCAGGGAATTACAAACACCAAAAAATCCAATTGGAAGCTACTGTATTGCACTCCGATAGTCCATTTCTGGCTTTTTGACAGGTTGTCGCTATCCTGCCTTTGCTGATAATGCGTTGTACTGTGTTGAACTCTTTAATCAATGCAGCATCAAAAATCTGTGGGTATGTCAGCTAAAAAAACATTTTTAGTTAATAACTTTGAGAGTCAACATTTGCTTTTCTTTTTCCTCTGAAAACCATTACCAATGTAATGGTTTTGTGGTGGCTATTCTGTGTCGAAGTGTTTTGTTTGTTTTTGTTTTTTTTAGTACTTCTCTTATTTGAAATGACCATGCTCACAAAAATTAGAGCTTTGTCATGGAAGGAAAAGAGGACTACTGGTGTGTTGATGTTGACGTGTTTTGATTTACAAAAGCTTTCAGCCAGTCAAAATCAAGGAAATGAGCAGTTTTAGCAAACCTCTTAAAGGGACATTGTGTGAGATTTTTAGTTGTTCATTTCCAGAATTCATGCTACCCATTCAATAATGTTAAATTTTTCATGAATACTTATCACCACCATCAAATTCTAAATATTCATTATGACTGGAAAAAATACATTTTTCATACATGAAAAGGGGGATCTTCTGCATGGTCCACCATTTTGAATTTCCAGAAACAGCCATTTTTAGCGGCAAAAATTACTGTACTTGGGCCATACTACAAAATATTAATTAATTAATTAATTAATTAGTAAACTTTCATGAAAAGATCAAATTTGGCAATAGGCAACACATTTTCAATGAGCAGCATAGTTGCAGTACCTTTTCTGACCATTTCCTGCACAGTGTACCTTTCACTGTATTCTTGTGGTACAGCATATGAAGATACATTGGTAGGCCTATACATTTCTACACACAACTTTTTCCAGTTCCAATCAGCTACCTATGTAGACCCTGGTTCCAGCTGGTGCTCATTACCTGTCTGATTTCAGCACCTCGTCCATTCACGATGCAGCACCCATAAACTCTGGTGATGTATACTATAGTTTCCAGGGGTTTTCGCCAGGACAGCGGCACATATTTCATTCCACGTTTAGAGGGTGGATTTTTTTTTTTCCAAATCTTTTGATTCACAGTTGACCCGACAGCATAAATCTGTCACATTGGAATGTGTGTTTAACTGCCTCAATTTGTACTTGATGCTTCCCAAGATAGAATTCCATCTCTTGTCTTCAGTACACAATAAAAATGTGGTGTTAATTCAACACGTAGAGAGTACTCTGGGCCAAATGCCCTCTAAATTTACTGTCTAAGTGTTGAATTAGTACTATTTTTGTACTGTGTAGCCCTGCTAACGAAATAACATTCTATACACTTGGACTCCTGATCATATCCCCCCATGAAGCTGACACATTTAGCCCCCAGGCTACACTGTACACTGTGCAGTGTTAATTTAACTCTTAGATAGTTAGATCAGCTAAAGGAGTGTTCAATTTGACCCTGGCATTAACACTGAAAAACGCAGCCTACAGTGTAGCCTGGGGGGCTATTCTCTAAACTTTGATATAACGGCTTTAATATGTGCACAGCAAGAGAGCGCACTTGGAGATTTTTTGCTTACTAGAAGCCTCTTACACAATTATTCAAATTTTCGCAGCAGAGGAGTGCCGAATAAATGAATATAAAGCTAAGCGCATGAGGAAGGTAGCCTATATTTGGTGAGAAGCGAATATTCGAGGGCATATATCTCGTTATCTGTGTGTGTGTGTGTGTGTGTGTGTGTGTGTGTGTGTGTGTGTGTGTGTGTGTGTGTGTGTGTGTGTGTGTGTGTGTGTGTGTGTGTGTGTGTGTGTGTGTGTGTGTGTGTGTGTGTGTGTGTGTGTGTGCGTGCGCGCCTTTGTGTGAAAGTCTCTGTGTATGTGTCTTTGTGCATTTGTGTGTGCGTGCCGCGTGTTTGTGTGTGTGTGTGTTTCGTGCTCATGCATGTGTGTGCTTGAGCCGTATCTGGCAGTAATTAGATTGTCATTTTGATGCTCACTCCACAGTCATCCTTCCTTACGTTCCGTTCTCCTCTCCCCCCCACTCCACCTCCCTTAACTCCATTTTGATATGACCTGTCATATTTTTCCTCCCTCTCATGCTGATAATGTCACGTTTCTCACCTCACACTCATAATCCCCTCTGGCTGCTGAGTTGGACCTCAGTCTTTGCTTAAATTGTTAAACCTGTCATCGCCGCTGCTGTGCTGTGAGACTGGACGGAATGGAATGGAATGGAACGGAATGGAATGGAATGGAACGGAACGGAATGGCACGACGGCCGCTGGGCTGGGGGAAAAAAATGAAATGACAACGATGTTTCAGCACACAGCACAAACACCGGAAATGACCCTTGGCATTGTGTGTATGTGTGTGTGTGTGTGTGTGTGTGTGTGTGTGTGTGTGAATAACATTTTTAGCTAAAATACAATTTTGAACCAAATATATATTCCCAGAAAAAAAAATTGTATTGTAAGCTGATCTCTCATTATATTCAGTTAATTTTGAATTACACTACAATATTTATGATACATATGAACACGCAATCCCATACCAGCACCCCCATGTAATATTTAACATGTACAGTATGCATGTGTGCACACGCATACATGTGCACACACATACCATACGTACACACACACACACACACACACACACACACACACACACACACACACACACACACACACACACACACACACACACACACACACACACACACACACACACACACACACACACACACACAGAGCGATAGGGCTGAAAGGGACATTTTCTTTCTTTCACACACACAAACACAGTGTTCACATGCTGGTTTAAATTTTTAATGTTAGCTAAACTGGATGATAAGTCAAGCAGTAATTGGTACTCTGTAGTGTGGGTGATGTAGGGGCGTTATTTGCGGTTGTTGTTGTATAGGAACCACATAGGCTTCCTTCATTCCCAGCGGTCTCCGCAGTTCCAGTTTGCTTGGAAAGATTTATATAGAGCAGTGCCCTCGCTCGGTCTACCCATCTATGCACTCTAGCTCTCCTTTTCTTTTCCCCTCCATTTTCTCTCCATTTTCCCCTGTATCTCTCTCTCTCTCTCTCTCTCTCTCTCTCTCTCTCTCTCTCTCTCTCTCTCTCTCTCTCTCTCTCTCTCTCTCTCTCTCTCTCTCTCCCCTAGTTGTCTCTCTTTCTTTCTCCTTCCTTCTCTCTATCTCCTTCTCTCTTATCTCCTCTTTCATTCTCATTCTCTCTCTCCATCTGACTGTCTTCCTTTTCCCTTTCTTTTCAATTTCTATTTTTCTTCCATTTTCTTTCCAATGCCCCTCCCCCTCCTCTTTAATTCCCTTTCTCATTTGTGTGATTGAGGTCCTGCTGGTTAGAACGTGTTCTTTCTGTAAAGCTTGTCAAGTCCACTGATTTATACTTAGAAACGCTAGATTATTTGTAAAGAAAAGAGTAGTCTGTCACCAGCTAATACCCATGCTAGCTGAAACTATCTATATACTATATTTGGGATAACCTATTTATTTTTGTGGCACAGTGAATAATAATTGCATCATATTGCTGGTTTCCCATTATATTAGCCTAGGCTGCTTGTTAAGATAAAGTTGCGGAGATAAATTATGGTCATTTTTGTATAATCAATTGTGTTTATAGATGTTGCATTTTTGTGCTTTGTTTTCAGGACACAGTA
Source organism: Engraulis encrasicolus (assembly GCF_034702125.1). NCBI lineage: Eukaryota > Metazoa > Chordata > Actinopteri > Clupeiformes > Engraulidae > Engraulis > Engraulis encrasicolus. The sequence continues at coordinate 40,783,934 of NC_085876.1, forward strand.
AAAAAATGTAGTGTTCATCCAACACTTAGAGAGTCAATTCAACATCTTCTAGTATTTGGTCCCAGATTACTCTGCACATGTTGAATTAATGCTGCATATTTTGCTGTGGAAATGTGGCTTGGGGCTGAGTAAAATTGTTGTTGGTAACGCCTTATTTTAGGGATACATCTATAAGCACTAATACATACAATGTTAATGCCTGCATAAGTAACTCGTAAGGCATGTACTAAGCAAATGCTAAGGCCTACTACTGTAGGTCCTTACTAAAGTTAAATTGGTAATAAATCCCTTATTGTGCATGAACAACACATTTGCGAATACATGTCTTGTACATGCCTTACAAGTTACTTATACAGGAACATTGTATATATTAGATGCTAATAGATGTATCCCTAAAAAGTGTTACCAAATTGTTCTGTAGACAGACATAAATAGAAATACTTACAACAATGGTCATCTGGCTGTTCCTGTTGTAAGTAAACAGACGACCAATATGTTTGGAAGATTGAGGATTGGGGGCTTAATTATTTTCATATTTCCTTAGCCTTACTAAATAGAGGTTTGACTAGCCAAGCCAAATTATCTCAAAGTAAGTTGTCGATGTTCTAATAGCCTTAACCCTTAATTAAGCTTTAACAAAAAACCCAATTAAGCCTTGGCTTCATTTGGGTATCTCTATACGAAAGCCCAACTGGGAAACTCCGAAAGCGAAAGCCCAACTGGGAAACTCCAACTCCCATTGTCATTTTGACACAGCACTCCACAGCACACAAGTGTTCACTGCACACTGCACACAACGAAATTGCATTTATACCTCACCCGTGCACGGGGGCAGCCTTTACCTCTTCTTCTTACCTCTATTCATAAAGTTATGGTTAAATAGAATAAAATGAGTGAACGTTTTTTTTAATAATTATTAGACAGAAATTAATTCCTCCAGCAATGAAGCAAAGCAATAGGGAGTTCAATTAGGAGGCTTCCCACTTATTCCAAGCTGACTGAACCCTCTAGTCCAGACCTGGGCAAACTCGCCACATGTGGCCCCCTGAGCCATTTCATGTGGCCCCCAGAGCCTTTACAAGAAATACAACTTTTAAATCCAAATTCAAACTGTTACTCAACATTCTTAAATGTTACCTAAAACAAGAGTCTTATGAATGTAAGATTAAACAAAGACAGGCTTCATCTAAAATACATTTAATTACAATGTGCAGGAATATCATTGCTGCCAAGTTACGTTAGCGTACACAGTTTTATTATTGACACGGGCAAATTTTATGTGGCATCCGGCCCTTCGGTCAGTATTCTAAACCCAATGCGGCCCTGGGGCCGAAATAATTGCCCACCCCTGCTCTAGTCTCTTCTAGAAAGCCCTTCTGGCCTCAGGGACTTCCATTGCAAGCGAATTCCTCTTTCAGCAGCATAAGTGACCACCACAGTGCTCTTCTTGTGTCCCACAAGTATTTGTTTTGGTTATGACAGCATCTATTAGGCTTTAGCCTTGCTTCATCCAGACTAATGGCACGTCCCAATGTGTTGAGGGAGCCCATCAGGCTTAGCCAAGAAGGAAATTAATTGTTGTGTCTTGTTACCGTGGAACCATTTGGACGGCACTTACTGCAGCGTGAGAGGGCGAGGAGGGGGGGGGTGTGACATCTGATTTTGTTTTTTGTTTTCCCCCAAGGAAATTATTTCTTGTCTCACCAATAAGTCAATAAAGTTAAAGCCCTCACCAACATTATATTATTAATTGTCATGAATTTGAATGGCATAGAAAATGAACACACATCTGCATTCCACTGCAGTCCCTATTTGTTTTATCTTACCTGTCACCTTACCTTTGATTCTGCGCAGCGATCGTGAAGTCAGTGTCCGCAAGTAATGCTGTTGATTGGGGGGGAATGTTGGAATAAGTTTGAGAACCACTGCTTTAGACTAACTGTGTCATCCACACCTCTATGTGTTGTGGAAATGTCATGTTTCATTGATCTAATACCACTCGGATCTGGAGTGTCCAGAACAATTGTGTGTTTTTTGTTGCTGTAACAGGCGAAGGGTTTGGGGGTGGGGGGTTGGGTTGGGCACTGACCGTTTAAAGGGGTATGCCACTATTTTGGGGGTTAATACAGTTTAAATCGTTGGCCAGGGTTTATATAGGTGGTAAAGTGTCTTATTTTTCATGTAAGCCGTTGCCTTGTTTTAAGACAAGTTAAAAGAGGGAGCATGTCGCTAAGCTAGTGAAAGTCAATGGATCCGTGTAGCATGTAGCAATGCTACATGGATGCATTGACTTTCACTAGCTTAGCGACATACTCCCTCTTTTAACTTGTCTTAAAGCAAGACAACGCTTCACATGAAAAATAAGACACTTTACCACCTTTATAAACCCCAGCCAACGATTTTAACTGTATTAAGCCCCAAAATAGTGGCATACCGCTTTAAGCACGGTGTCATCCACTCATTTTTACATTGCAGACATGCTTTTTGTTTTATCTAGTGCCAGTGTCCAGATCAAAAGACGCCGCTGCCATTGAGCTAATTGTTTCGAATTGTTGCCACGACAACCTATAGCCTTTTCAGTGCAGATGGGATCGTTGGGCAATCCATCTTGCTGTTTGCTGAAAACTCTCGCCTACGTCATAGCAACATTTCCATGACATTACCAAGGGTCGTATGTAACAGATTAAGACGTGGTCATTTATCATTTTGGATAGGGCTGCACAATTAATCGAAAATAATCGAAATCGTGACAAAATCGTGAAATTGAAGTCATGATTTCAATCGTGATTTTATCGTGGCAATAGTGACCTACCTTTGAGAGCGTCCTTGAAACCAGAACATACTGACAGGCTGGTGTTTATGGCCAGAAATCTGTCCACCTACAGTAAGTTTCATGCTATTGCCTTTACATAATTATTACAATTCATTTTATTTTGCTCATCCCGTATATAATTCATTCTAGGTTATATTTCATCTTGTTATAATTTTCAGGAAAATCTACACAAAAAAATCAATAATCGTGATTAATAATCGTGATTACGATTTTGACCAAAATAATCGTGATTATGATTTTTTTCCATAATCGTGCAGCCCTAATTTTGGATAACAACATCTTATAACAGAAGCTCAGCATGGAAAGGTTAATAACAGAGGTGGGGAGTAGAGTGTGACTGAAGCATCACGGTGGGCATTGTGAGTAACAAAAGACCCCTTCCTGTTCTGTCTGAACAGTGCTTGAATGAGACAGCATGCTGTCTAGTTGAAAGATGACGCTCCGTCAGCATAAGAGGCCACTGGGACTTCAAGTCAAGTCCCATCACAACACTCATGGTTTTTTTTTTTTTAATTTGTATTGTTTTTTTATGTACAGACTTAGTATATGCCTCCACTTAAATGAGGCAAACAAACCTTGGCACTTCAACGGGTCTATAAAGCACTCTGATAAAACACATATTGACGTTTGAGTGTGCGGCATAAAAAAGTAAATGGCGCGTGATAAACCTGTAAAGGAACAACCTCCATCTTGGCTGCCGTGAGAAGCATATACAGCTTTATGGCAGATCACATAAGAAATGTGCGTGGTTGGAATAGAATAGAATGCCTTCAGGCATCGTCACCGTGCTTACATGTAAGTACATTACACAAGTACATGTATATGTACAAATATGCACAAATGTAAGCTACAAATGCAATGAAGCTGAGAACATGTCACTATAAAAGCAGGTCTGAAAACATGTCACAATAAAAGCAGGTGTGAATTCAAATTGGGATTGGAATCATCAGACTTGTACTGTATGCCATAATTATAAAGGCTCAATGTAAATCAAAGGAACCCTCTTAATAACATGTGACTTGGAAATATAAAATAGAATAGAATGCCTTCAGGCATCGTCACCGTGCTTACATGTAAGTACATTACACAAGTACATGTACATGTACAATATGCACAATATAAGCTACAAATGCAATGAGGCTGAGAACATGTCACTATAAAAGCAGGTCTGAAAACATGTCACAATAAAAGCAGGTGTGAATTCAAATTGGGATTGGAATCACCAGACTTGTACTGTATGCCATAATTATAAAGGCTCAATGTAAATCAAAGGAACCCTCTTAATAACATGTGACTTGGAAATATAAAATAGAATAGAATGCCTTCAGGCATCGTCACCGTGCTTACATGTAAGTACATTACACAAGTACATGTACATATACAATATGCACAAATGTAAGCTACAAATGCAATGAGGCTGAAAACATGTCACTATAAAAGCAGGTTTTGAAAACATGTCACAATAAAAGCAGGTGTGAATTCAAATTGGGATTGGAATCATCAGACTTGAACTGTATGTCATAATTATAAAGGCTCAATGTAAATCAAAGGAACCCTCTTAATAACATGTGACTTGGAAATATGAAATAGAATAGAATAGAATGCCTTTAGGCATCGTCACCGTGCTTACATGTAAGTACACTACACAAATACATGTACATATACAATATGCACAAATGTAAGCTATAAATGCAATGAGGCTGAAAACATGTCACTATAAAAGCAGGTTGTGAAAACATGTCACAGTAAAAGCAGGTGTGAATTCAAATCGTTGTGTTGAAATCACCAGACTTGTACTATATGCCATAATTATAATGTAAAATCAAAGGAACCATCTTAATAACATGTGACTCGGAAATATGAA
>NC_085876.1:40796130-40801130 GCF_034702125.1 Engraulis encrasicolus
TGAATAATAATATATTACACAGCTACTACTACTTACAACAACAACAATAACAACAACAATAGTAAAGTTGTATTCCCATGCTGCTTCAACAGAGTTTGGCGGTGTGTGACTTCATGTGAAAAAAGGGCTTCACTTCTCTAGCATCGGTACAACAAACCAACAAACTACTTTAACATTAGATCGTATTACTCATTTATTGTGGTGTTAAGAAAATGCCTCCATGAAAATGATTCTTTTCAAGGTGTGATGTGCACTTAAGCAATGAATGTGTGTAATTTTATACGGTACAGCAGCAGTATTCAAGTCAAGTCAAGTTGGTTTTATTGTCACTTTCTTTACATGCGCTGGTCATACAAAGAATTTGAAATTGCGTATCTTACTTTCCCATGCAGACTTAGACAGTCTTGTGAGCTCACAGTACTATTTTAACTTTCTGTCCTGTAAAGTGTCCTTGGGTGTCTTGAAAGGTGCTCCAAATAAAATATATTATTATTATTGTTATTATTATCATTATTTATTATGTTAAACTTAAGTATTTTTCATTGAACAGCAATGTGTTCCAACGACTGAACGACATGTACAGTACTAAAAGACTGAATAGCAATGGTGGAGGTGCCGTCCACGGCGCGCCAATGTTTTTGAAATTTCAATGAAATTTCCAACTGGGAACACTGATGATGGACTAGACCCAAAACGTTTGTCCCTTGTCTGTCAGTTTTATTTACTTTATTCAGCTTTGTTTAATACAGTTTTGATTTTGCATTCAGTTCTTGTGTGCGATTCCTTTCTTCCTTTTCGCAGTAATAAAAGACTACCAGACTGAATTGTATTCGTACTGGGCAAAGGTTTATACAGGGCAGAGGCAATAGGCTTTCAATTTCTGATCCAACTTTTATGGAGTAGTATGGGCGCCTGTGAAAGTGGTGCTTTGCACTCATAATAGAGTTCTGAGATGCAGGTGTATTATTTATAGGCAATGAATGTCCTCATTTAAACTGGGCCACCTAGCCGGGGGGGAAAAATTGGCTTCGTAAAGACACTTGTACTGTAGATCTATTACCCATCCAAAATCTTCTTCTCCCTCTTCCTCCGATTTCATCTTATAGGCTATTTTTTTTCTGAACTGCCTTGTATGTTTTCCTTCTTTTTTAAGTCTAAATATTTCTCTCTATCAGCCTGTCCTTGTGTATGCATATCGGTTTCCTGGGTGAACATTGTGTAGGTTGTGTTGAACCTTCTGTCAGAACCTCATGATGTATGTAGTCTCTTTATAAAGAACAAGAACAGAAAACCTTTTTCTGTTGGCAAATCTGCACTTTATTGTTCTTTTTCCCCCGTTCTGTAGATGAACCTGGTCTTTGGTGTTCTTAACCTTTGTTTACAGTCTAGACCAATCTGTTCCATTTTGTTCTTTTCCTTGTTCCGTAGGCGAACCTGTTTTTTGCGCTTCTTTACCTCTTACTTGTAGGTGAACCTGCTGTTCTTCACTCATGCTTATAAGTGATTCAGTTCATTCTTGTTCTCTACCTCCTGTGATCCTACTCTCTCTCTCTCTCTCTCTCGACTCTTCTTATTTGTTCTTTACTTTGTGCAGCTGATGATTTTATTTTTTTCCTGAAGGTTAACCTGTTACCTTGTGCGGTAGATGAACCGATTCTTCGTTGCTCGTTAAATTGCACTGCAGATGATCCTGTTGTTGTTGCCGTTTACCTCATTCTAAGAGAACCTTTCCTTTGTTGTTTTAATTCATCTCGTTCTGTAGGTGAACCTGTTTTTCTTGCTCAACATCATGTGGGTTCCTTTATTATTAGTCCTTACCACCTACTTGTAGGTGAGCCTGTTCTTGTTCTTCAACCTGCTGCTCTTCTATTGTAGGTGAAACTTGTTCTCGTTCTTTCCCGCCCGCCTTTCTCCGTAGGTAACCTGGTCTCTCTTTTTTCCCGCCCTCCTTTCTCTGTAGCTGAACCTGTTCTTTGGTGTTTTTCTTTACCTTTTATCTTTTTTGCCTTTATTATTACAGGACAGTAGAAAACAGACAGGAAATGATTGGGAGAGAGAGAGATGGGGGGGAGGATCGGGAAATGACCCCCGCCGTCGGACTCAAACCGGGGTCCCCAAGCCCAAATGTGTGTGTGTGGGGGAGGGGCTTAGCGCGCTGTGCCATGCCACAGCACCATCTTCTTTACCTTTGTTCTGTTGGTGAACCTGTTCCTCTGTACTGTACTGTACTACTATAGGTCAACCTGTTCTTCTTGCTGAACATCGTGCGGGTCCTGGTGACCAAGCATTTTTTATTACATGTTTTAGATTTAGTAGTTTATTTCCGAGAAACATTGAGATTTCGGGCTGGAAACGCCGCTTGTCAATTAATCGTAAGTCGATCGATAAGACTATCAAATAATGATTAATGAATTAATCGATAATTTGCACCCCTACTCTGTACTGTACTACTATAGGTCAACCTGTTCTTCTTGCTGAACATCGTGCGGGTGCTGGTGACCAAGCTTCGGGACACACACCGGGCCGAGTCCAACATGTACATGAAGGCGGTGCGGGCCACGCTGATCCTGGTGCCGCTGCTGGGGATCCAGTTCGTCATCCTGCCCTGGCGGCCGCAGAACCGGCTGGCCGGCGAGATCTACGACGTGGTCATGAACGTGCTCATGCACTACCAGGTGGGAGAGTACTGTACAGACGTGCATGCATCGTGCAGCACACACACGCATGTACGCCGGCACGCATGCACGCACACACTCTCACACACACACACACACACATCATGCATCACACGCTTACAACATGAGTGCTCATGCACTACCAGGTGTGAGAGTACAGACGTCATGCATCATGCAGCACACACACACACGCACGCGCACACACGCACACACACACACACACACGCTTACAACATTGATGAACGTGCTCATGCACTACCAGATTAGATCAGAGAGTACATCAGACATCATGGCATCATGCATGCAGAACACGCTCACAACATTATCAATGTTGCGCTCACACACACATCCACATGCGTACATGAACAGAAATAAACATTAACACGAAACATAGACACAGGCTCACACACTTTCATTAACGTGAACACACAAACACACACAGAGGGCGCATTCAGTCCGGCTGAGAACCGTGGCGGTACCGTGCTCGTTCCCGCACATAATCGCGAACCGGCCGTCGCACTCACGCCACAGATTTTAGCGTTCGCGAACCAGAAAGTTGGTTTGCAATACGAAGCGCAGAATACTAGGTTTTTCACAGCGAACCATAATGACAACGTGGCAGTCAGCAGGTTCATCCATGTAACACAGTCATGTGCGGAAAAAAGTTCAGTGCCCGGTATGAACACGGGCGGTTCACCGGCAACGGCTCCATTCTGGTCGGCCTGAAAACACTAAGAGAGAGAGAGAGAGAGAGAGAGAGAGAGAGAGAGAGAGAGTTGAAGACACATTTAGATAGTTTAAGATCAGGTAGGTCATATGCTATACTGTATGTGTTATATGTGTCAGCGTTTGCACAAGTGAACATCATGTGGCAACTGTATTGTCAAGGTAGACCAAGCATGGCTGTAACTACCATTGAGGACACAGAGGTCATGTCCTCAGTATTTCTTTTCAGTAATGTAAAATTCATCTATTGATGAAAATCGATATATGATCAACAATCATAAATTCAGTCTGTATACGCCATCCCCATTTATCCTCAAGGCAGTGATTAATGAAAACAAACTTAAGAGTATGACTGAAGTGTTTGAAGCACTCTAAATGTACAGCATGCAGTATTTGACCTCGGTATTTGAAAATGTCTGTTTACGGGACCAAGGAAATAACATATACAGTAATATATGAAGAGTTCAGATGCAAAATCCCCTAACTCCATTTCTGAAGACCTGCACTTCTATATTTTTAGAGAACCCCGTTGTTGGTTTGGTTTACATTCATGTACCTGATAATACATATAAATAGTTATATTACATAAATAAAATAAAAAACATTCAATTTTGATAGCTTTGTATTAAATAAAAATGAATTAAGATTATTTTCTGAAAAGGCACTTAGGGGGTTTTGCATCTGAACTCTTCAATATTAACACATAATATTAACTCGAATCCTAACCATCCTCAGATTGCTGTTTTGTATTTTTTTTTCTCTGTAGAAACAGCGTAGACCAAAGGCATTAATCATAGCCGCGAGACCACAGACACTAACTGCTATTGTGATTCCTTCTCTCACCTCTCTCCTCTCCCAGGGATTGCTGGTGGCAACAATATTCTGCTTCTTCAATGGAGAGGTAAGGACAAAACCTTGTTCATGTTTCTGTTAAAAACAAACCTAAAAAAGTGTGAAGTGCACACGTTTTCCAGATATTTCTTCTTTTTTTCCGCTGGCCATCAGACCTTGCAAACTTCAAAAAGCAAAACAGTTTCCAACCAACCAACTAACGACCGACATTGTGGTGTACAGAGTTGCTGCAGGTGACAATAAAAATGCTGCAGTAATCACTGCAAGATCACATGTTGGCCGAATCACCTGAAAGCACAGTTTGAGTTTGCACGGACCCTCTCAACCCTGTTATAACGCCAAGCCCCCACATTTGGGCTAACAGTACATGCCCACGGGGACCCCGGTTTGAGTCCCAGCCCAGCCCTACCCCGTCTTTCTCTCACAATTGTTTCCTGTCTCCTCTCATACTGTCCTGTCATAATAAAGGCCAAAAAGCACAAAAAGAACTTTAAAAAAGACCCCGTTATAAATGAGCTGTTACCAGAATGATAATGGCCAGGGAAGCAGACAAGGGGGGGACAAAGTAGTCAGCTGTCCCGGGCCCAGGGAGAGGGGGGGGGGGCATAATTGGGCCCTCATTACATTGAATGTATTGAGTGAGGGGCCCCTATCAAATGTTTTTGTCCTGGGCCCAGCTAAAGCTGTCAACGGCCCTGGTAATGAGCAGGTCGTAATGTATTACTAAAAGCCCATAGGTCATAGTGG
>NC_085876.1:40806130-40833630 GCF_034702125.1 Engraulis encrasicolus
TTAGTGTGCCCTGCCTGGTATACGACTTGGACACAAAAACAGCTGAAACAGTTGCAGCCTGTTTGGGATTAAAACAAAAAGACATTCTTGACTTGTGAGCAACCTCTATGAATTCCACCAGCACCCTCTCAGAGAGAGTAGAGAGAGAGAGGTTCCATTGGCCCATTGTTTCCGAGTTCTATTATTGCAAGGGGGAGTATGGAGAAATCCCCCTTTAGGCAGACCTAGGCAGACCTAAGGACTGTTCTATTCAATGCTAGGAGCATTATGACACAGTCCTTTAGGCACCTGGTCATGTTAGGTGCCCATAGCAACCTATTACATTGGCATATCTCTATAAAGAATTTCTGACCCTCTAACCTTGACAAAAGTAGGATAGGCTCTATTTTGTCCATAGCAAATTACTATTTCCAAACAATTAAGACACACCTACAACAACACAAGAAAAAAAACAATTGCAGCCTTTACAGAATAAAACAGTTCATTGACTTGTATGCAAACTTCCACCCTGCCCCCCCCCCCCCCCCACCCCACCCCCCATGACAATCCCCTAACCCTAAGCGCACCCCCCCACACACACACACACACACACCAACCCCACATTTTCACTTTTCCATTTTCATTCCATTCATTACAATTTACTTCTGAATAATTCAGGCGCATCGACAAAACAGCAAAATTAATTTGCAACCTGTTGTGAATGAACACACCCCCATTCCCCAACTGCACCCTTATCTAAATTGGGATGTTTCTCTTTTATAGGCTACATTTGCAGCTTGTTGGGAATAAAAAAGGTATAATTTGTAAGAAAGCCTCCAACCCACCCCAGACGACAACCCCGCCTCATCTCCTCCACCCCCTAACCCAACCTTGTATAAATTGGGATGGTTCTCTTTTGTCTTGTTTGTGTTAGTGCTGGTCTGTGGTCCAATTATGTCTGAATGTGTGTGTGTGTGCGCGTGCGTGTGCGTGTGTGCGTGTGTGTGTGTGTGTGTGTGTGTGTGTGTGTGTGTGTGCGTGCCTTCGTTCGTGCGTGCCTTCGTGCGTGCGTGCGTGCGTGCGTGCGTGCGTGCGTGCGCGCGGTGTGTGAGTGTGTGTGTGAGTGTGTGTGTGTGTTTGGAGCCATTACCTACTGGTGTGTAGTCCATTTACATAGCTGTGTTTGGCCAGGTGTGAAATGAAGTAGTGGGAGGGAAAGTTAATGTTTGAATTTATTCTGACCAGACAGCATCTTGAAATACATTGGGGAACTTTTTTATTTTATTTTATTGTAATAAGTCCAAATGTTTGTGTCTTGTCTAGCTTTTGTCCAAAGCAAAAGCCAAAAACCTAGACGTGTTTTAATAATTCATTTTAAAGTTCTTCAATTTTGTATGCTCTCAGCCAAGGACTGACAGTATAAGTGGTATTATTAGGGAGTGACAAGGCACCAAGGACTATATAATAAACTGCATGAACAAAGTTCACTGAGACCCGCTCAAAATCCAAAGGACCATTTTAAAAGGGGAACACAAAACCAAAAGACCTTGAATAATCACAGTTCAAATATCCATGCACTTGAATAATAACATTTGAGTTTTTTTCAGAAATCAGTTAAATCAGCAGTTCCGAAACCGGGGCTCGGGACCCCATGGGGGGGTTGCGGAAAGAAGAGAATGTACTGTACGTAGGGCTGCACAACTAATCGAAATATAATCAAAATTGTGGTAGAATAGTGAAAGCGAACTCATGATTTTAATCGTGATTTAATCATGGCAATAGTGACCTACTTTTGAGAGCGTCCTTGAAGCCAGAACATACAGACAGGCTGGTGTTTCTGGCCAGAAATCTGTCCACTTAAGTTTCATGCTATTGCCTTTACATAATTATTACAATTCATTTTATTTTGCTCATCCCGTATGTAATTCATTCTTGGCTATATTTCATCTTGTTATAATTTTCAAAAAAATCTGCAAAAATCAATAATCGTGATTAATAATCGTGATTATGATTTTGACCAAAATAATCGTGATTATGATTTTTTCCATTATCGTGCAGCCCTAACTGTACGTACATATTTGTGCCTATGCTAAAGGTGTGAAAAAGACCAAAAATGCCTTGTATGGATGGTAGGGGTGTCAATACTTTTCCTGTGGTGAATTGCAAGTTAAAACTTAAAAATATGAATGGGCAAAAAAGTCTGCCATTTAGAATATGATGGGCTCAGGTGGATAATGAAAATATTCTCTGGCCCTGCCGTGGCCAACCGGTAGGGCACTCGTCTACCATGCGGCTGACCTGGGTTCGATTCCCAGCCCGGGTCCTTTACCGGCCCTTCCCCGTCTCTGTCTTTCCACTCGCTTCCTGTCACCACCTTCACTGTCCTTTCATAAATAAAGTCAAAATATTTTTTTAATTTAATTTAATTCTCTGATCCACAAGGGGGTCCCAAAAAAAAAAAAAAAGTTTGGGAACCATTGAGTTAAAGCATGGCTAAGCCAGACAGGTGCGATGATACGTTTGAGACAGAAACCGTCTGAGGTAAATTACCCTGTCTGGCCTCACCAGGCAGATCAGAGCCATATAGAAACAGAGTCGGGCAATCTCCACTGTGTGCTAGGGCAGGGCCCACTTTAGCATTAGCAAAATTAGCTGTTTAGCGTCTCAGAACTGCTCAGCGTTGCGAATGTTAGTTCCTAGAAGTGGGCGTAGCACACAGCAATGCAATGCAGTGAATATGACAAGACTTGCTGTTCGTAGTAATATCTTCAGATAAACATCACAGATGGTAAAACTGTTGTGATGATCATTACCATCAGTTGATACTTTACGTATTTGTGATGATTACCCCGCAGTATAGTTCGTTAGTCCTTATTTTTGGCTTTTTATGTGGTGGTTATATGTTGAGTCTATGGAATGACAGCCGCTTTAGGCACTACCTCAATGTCGTTGAAAGGCGGGGCTGCAGTTTATTTCCTGGTCCTCCATTTGCACAACTCTCCTCCTCTATGGCTCTGAGGCAGATGTACAAGACACCACTGGTAGACTACGGGGCTGGCAAAAAAGAAAAATGGCTGATTTGATCAGTGGCCTTCTTCCCTGTCCAAATTGTGTCAATGTGCTCAGTGTTTGATCAAGCAAAACCTGCTTGAACTTCTCACAGAACATGGTGTCAAAGACGCTGTGTGTGTGTGTGTGTGTGTGTGTGTGTGTGTGTGTGTGTGTGTCTGTGTCTGTGTCTGTGTCTGTGTCTGTGTCTGTGTCTGTGTCTGTGTGTGCGTGCGTGCCAGAACATGGTGTCTAAGACGCTGTGTGTGTGTGGGTGCGTGCGTGCGTTCATGCATGTGTGTGTGTGTGTGTCTTCAATGTTCAGAAATTTGAACTAGTAACCTTGAAGGTAACCACACACATTCCGTCAGTAGGCCGTCGCTTTGATGCTGAATGCCATGCTGCACACTACTGTATTTTTTCTGTAAATGCCAACATCAGAGCACTTCCTCCCTAAGCCCTTCAAATATTCAACACTTACTGTAGCTTTTACATAGGTATTACAAGCTCCCCACAATTATGTTTATATCTAGAGATAACTTCAGGGAGACACATTTGAATTGCTTTATGTGAGCCCCATCAAATATTCGAGACAGATTTTCAAAAACATTCGGAGACTTAGAATACAGCTTTGAGACTCATGATGAATATGGATACGGGAAACCAGCTGCAGCAAAAATCAAGGCTGTCTGTTGCCACTGATTCACAGCATTTGATTTCCTGGCGTGGGTCACTGTCAATGCAGATACAAAGACACAGACATGCCTATAATCAATGCATACAATTTGGAGCAGTGTTTCTCAACTGGTGGGTCGCGACCCAAAAGTGGGTCGCGGAAGGGTCATGGGTGGGTTGCGGAGCCTTGGTGTAAAAAAAACGTAATTCTAAAAAAATAAAATCCCAACTTTTCCTGCAACAATTTACAACTTTTATTTTGATAGGCTAGTGAACTCCGTGTCATCTGTTGTCATAGATACAATCTGAATGTTTAATGCAGCACTTACAATTTGTTGCGTCTATGCATTTATTAGTTAAATGCTTTGTCTTTTATTCAACATGGGCTATATATATTGAAAACGAAACCCCTTAAAATCAAGAGGGCTCCGCGACCCCCTGTGGATCTTTGGCGACCCATAAGGGGGGGTCCCGACCCATAGGTTGGGAACCACTGATTTAGAGTACACAGGAGGAAGAAGAGAACTCGCACACCAAGGGTTGCCGATGCAGGAAAGGTGTTTTAATCCATCAACTTAAACAAAAAATAAAATAAAGTGCTACCAAGTGGTACCAAAGTGGGGGTGCTTCATTTTATTTTTCATTTTTTGTTTAAGTTGATGGATTAAAACACCTTTCCTGCATCGGCAACCCTTGGTGTGCGAGTTCTCTTCTTCCTCCTGTGTTCTACAATACCCAGAACCCACGCACCCACAAGGCCTGGAGTAATTGGCGCGACACCCTTCCTGACCTAACTGAACTACAATTTGGAGTACAAAATCTTATTCTGTAACACCTCCTCCGCACCTTGTGTCTAAATCTGCCGCCTCTTATCCTATCAAGACATGTACATAGCTTAAGTTAAAATTAAGTTCATCTTGAAAGAAAATTGCTTTAAAGATTAATTGAATTTCAACACTATTAACAGTCTTCGACAGGAGACAGCCAGAGACAAGAGGTGTTATATATTCTCAACCTTTTCTGAATAAACGCCCCCTTGGCCTTATCAAAAGCCTCCAAACGCCCCCTTGACATCATCATAAGACTGACAACACCCCCCCCCCCCTCCAATTAAGAAATACTCTAATGCTCCCCAATGGCAACTAAGCACCGCCACCTCTCAGCTGTATTCTTCTCAACGCCCCCTTAGAGCTCTCCAATGCCCCCTGGGGGGCTGTACCACCCCCGTTGAGAAACACTCATTTAGAATCAGATGTATGGCTGTTGCTGAATGACATTGTGGTAACTACAGTATTTGCTCACCCAATCTGTCTACCAACCCAAAGAGCGTCTCTTTTGAACCATGTCATATTTATATTCATCATGCCATCCATCCATCCATCCATCCATCCATCCATCATCAATTCATCTCTCTCTCCATCCATCCATTTATCTCTCTCTGCATTCTCCTGTCTTACTTTATTGGGGTGATTCATCATCTTTCATCATCTGATATTTCCAATATATTTAATCTTCGGCGTCATCGCTAGTCCCTACGGGGAGCCATGCGGTTGTACCTCAGTAATAATTACTGATGTGTACAGGGCCGGATTAACGCACCGGCTAGATATGGCTGCAGCCCAGGGCCCCCCACCTTCCAGGGGCCCCCTGATTGGCCAAAAGTGGGAAAAATGTCAGAATTAGGATAAGATGCTGGAAATGTTGGAAAATTCATCCAATTGTGTTGAGTGGAGTCGGTAGACGTGTTATGCTCAATTCCTAGCTCGTAATTATGACACTGTCTATGAACATTTGTCGCAGAATTTGCTTTCTGGGTGTCCCACAGCAACCTGTAGCCTAGGGGCCCCAGGCCATCTTAATCTGGCCCTGGATGTGGGGACCCACTAGTTTGACGCCCTCTCGGTACTTACGTGGTACGTCACATGGTAATCAAACATTTCAAACAAGCGATTTAAGGTTAGGGTTAGGGTTAGGGTTAGGTTTAGGGTTAGGGTCGTATGACGTACCGAAAGGGCGTCGAATTAGTGAGTCCCCCTGGATGTGTACGCTGTTCCTGTGTGGTGTGGTGTCCATGACGCGCATTACCTTGACTTTTTCTACTAGCACTAAAAACATCAAAACTTACCGTACAGCCTCTTTTCCATCATGTCTCGTTAGTGCCAATTTACAGTGGAAAACAATAGAATTAGAATACACACTGTTGACAAAATGCCAAAAACGACACTTTCATTTATGTGCAAGAGAAACCTAGGAATTCTACAGTAGTAATTAACAGCACAGTTCACAGTTTTAGTCATGCACAGCAACTCTGTAGTACCGGTATGTGTATGTGCCTCTGTATATGCCACCTTAAACACTTTCTTTTGCCTTAAGACATGTAAAAGTTTTTATCTTTTAAAAGATAAAAACTTTAACATGTCTTAAGGCAAAAGAAACCCCTAAGTGTTTAAGTTAAACAGTTAGACATAATAAACTTAATACATATGTATGCCACCGTTGGCCAGTCGGAAACAAGTTTTCTTTTTGCATTTGCAGGTAATGTGCAGTAGTAGGTTTGTTGACCTTACATGTGCTTATCGAGACCTTACATGTGCTTTCTTTGTTGCCTGTGTAACCTGTGTGTGTGTGTGTGTGCGCGTGCGTGCGTGCGTGCGTGCGTGCGTGCGTGCGTGCGTGCGTGCGTGCGTGTGTGTGTGTGTAAGCGTGGGTCCATCCCCAGGAGGGCCAGGCTGCATTGAAAAGGCAGTAGGTACAGTCGTGTAACCAATTTCTTTTCTTTTGTTTTGTGTGTGTGTGCATGTGTGCGTGCTTGCTTGCTTGTGTGTGTGTGTGTGTGTGTGTCTCCACACCCCCCACCCACTCCCTCCCCCCCCCCCCCCCCCCCTCCTCCTCCAGGTCCAGTCGGCCCTGAAGCGGCAGTGGGTCCAGTACAAGGCCCAGTGGGGACAGCGGCGGAAAGAGCACTGCTCCATGCGCTCCACCTCCTACACCACCACCTCCATCACCGAGGTGCCCGGCTTCATGTACCACCAGGACTACCGGGCCGGAGGAGGAGGTGGCGGAGGTGGCTGTGGAGGAGGCGGGGGGTTTGGGGAGCAGCCCAACGGGAGACCCACCGAGGACAACGAACTGGTGTCGCTGAAGCTGAGCGACAACTACGCCTGAAAACAAACAAAAACACCACCACCACCACTACCACCAGGTGGCGCTGTGACTGACTGAGTTGGTGGCCCCTCAAACTGTTGGGACACTTAACACCTGAAAACAAGTTTGTGGGGCCTTTGACTCAGAAGGTGGACCTTTCAAAGCGGCAGACATCGATGCCTCAGTAGACTATGAGGCGATGTGAATGACTAAAGTTGGTGGACAATTCCCTAAAATGGCAGAAACCCCCATACATGAGATCAACAAGGGGCACTGTGACTTAAGTTGGGGGACCTTTCAAAATGTTGGATACCCCATCAATGACATAAATCACATGTGGGGCGGGGAGCTGTGGCAGGTTGGCAAAACCTCAAGCCTAACGGTGGAAATGGCTGAAAACACCAGGAGATAAAAGGTTTTTCTCCTTGGAAAGACATAAAAAAACGACATACAGTACATACAAAGCCCCATAGATATGATATGTGAAGACTTAAATTGCTATGAGATGGAGAGTGTGGGAGAGACTTTGGAGGAGTCAGGGAGTGGTGGTTGAAGGGTTTGTAGGCTTTTTTTCTAAAGAAAAAAAAAGAGAGAGAGAGAAGGACCTTGACCACCTACCACCCTTCTCCTTTCTTCTTGGAATCGCTCCGTTCATTCCAGTCTGAGACACAAAGTCGACTAATTGCAGTTGTCAGCAGAACTTTGACAGTTGTTGTTGTTGTTGTTGGTGTGTGCGTGCGTGCGTGCTTGCGTGCGTGTGTGTGTGTGCGTGCGTGCGTGCGTGCGTGTGTGTGTCCACAGTCTGGTTTGTTGTTCTCACCCTCTTGCTGCTAACTGCTCCTGCTTCTTCGACGAGGCCAAAAAAAACCAGACAAACAAACATGTCAAACAGACACGGGTACATTGTAAAAAGAGGTGTGTGTCTGTGTGAGTGCGTGCGTGCGTGTGCGTGTGTTTGTGTCTGTCTGCCTGTGTGTGTGTGATGCATGTGTCCTGGACACGTGTTTCTTGGCAAGACTGCTGGTAAGAAAACTGATGTCCTGTAGGGTTGAGCAGAACCAAAGGCCAGAGAGAGTAGATAAGAGAGAGGTTCCATTGGCCCATTGTTACCAGAGAGTGTAGATAAGAGAGAGGTTCCATTGGCCCATTGTTACCAGAGAGTGTAGATAAGAGAGAGAGGTTCCATTGGCCCATTGTTACCAGAGAGAGTAGAGAGAGAGAGGTTCCATTGGCCCATTGTTACCAGAGAGTGTAGATAAGAGAGAGGTTCCATTGGCCCATTGTTACCAGAGAGAGTAGATAAGAGAGAGGTTCCATTGGCCCATTGTTTCCGGGTTCTATTATTGCAAGGGGGAGTGGGGGAAATCCCCCTTTAGGCAGACCTAAGGACTGTTCTATTCAATGCTAGGAGTATTATGACACGCCCCTTTAGGCAGACCGGAACCTGGTCACGTTAGGTGCCCATAGCAACCTATCATGTTGGCATATCTCTATACACTTAAAGAATCTCTGCAAAGGCTGAGAGGACTGCTGGACTGGACAGTGGTGGAGCATCAGTGTTGGGACAGTCATAGACCTGGAGGTCATTCCTACACACACACACACACACACACTTTCTCACAATTTCTCACAATGGACTACACAAACAGGCATGCACACACGCGTACACACACACACACACACACACACACACACACACACACACACACACACACACACACACACACACACACAGATACATACACACATGCATGAATATGGACGGACGGACGGACACACACACACACACACACACACACACACACACACACACACACACACACACACACATGCACACACACCCTTGGACGAGCAGTTAAAGATTAAAGTATAGTTTCCCTGTGCCTAAGCTCTGCAAGCTTGTGCATAATTCTTACAAGTTTCACCCGACTCACGTCGCCTATTGAAGAGGATCTTGGGAAAATGCTCCTTCTTGTGGGTTTTGTTTTCTCTCGACTGCTATTTTGCAACCTCAAAATAGCCCGTCTGTCTTGTGAGGCCTCTGATTGTGTTGTTAGTGCAGCTGTGCAGCTTTCAATGTTTTTGTCTTTTTTCAGAAAAAAAGGAAAAATAAACAACAGTGTATGGAGCGAAGCAACTTAGAAAAAGAGAGAGAAACAAGTAATGGATAAACGGAAAGAAAGATTGACATATTGTGTGGGCTGAAACATAAAGTCGGTACGTGCAAAACTATTTAATATATAAAAAAGGAAGAGTCCATGAGATGTGAAAAAAAACATTGTTTTATGTAGCTCATGTTATTTTATATTTGAGGTATACAGAATTCAGAGTGTTCATTTGTCAATGGCCTATTGTCAATTGTTTATTTTTTAAAAATATATGATTATGATAATGATTATTAATCAATTTGGTTTTTTTTATCATTGTGTGTGTTGATTTCGAAAGGGGCCATGCTTAAAATCTGACAACACATATTTATCTCTCTTTTTTTTTGAAGATATGACATGGAAGGTGAAGTTATCTGCGCTTTGCACTAGTCTTGCTAGAACAAACAATCTATAAGTTCATTATTTATGATGTCATATGATTGACAGGTGGGTCAAGAATGATGAACTCTGGGGAAGGGATTAAAAAACAGAGGAAAAAGTCATGGACCTTTACAGTAAATGTACTTGACTGAATTATAGGATAGATTGCCATGCATAACTTTTAGAGTATTTTTTCAAACATTTTTGCACTGAACTTCTTTTATTCTGTCTTGTTTTTTTTCTCTGTCTGTCCTTGTCTTGTCCGGAATTCCTCATAAATATTGCACAAGCACTTCTAAGGGCAGTCTATCAATGTAGGAAATTTGACTTTAAAATGGCTGCCATTTCCCAAAATGTAAAACGGAGAATCTGCACATACACGAGAGAGAGTAACCAGACCACTGTTCTCATGAGATTGTTGAGGATCTCAGGTCTTTTGCTGTGACCACAGTGATCTAATTCTCTGCAAATATTTTTATTTTTATTTTATATTATTATCATTTCCAAAATGACAGTCATCCAAAAAAAATAGCTGGTGTATCAAATTGTCAATGCCAGCCAGCTGTAGCAGGTTTCAGGTTAACTGTGAAAACCATCATAGGCATGTTTCAAAACAAGAGCACCATTTTATTTTTGTTCAAAGGGCTCATTTTTGATGTGAAAAAAACTTTTCGTTAAGAATATTTTTATCAAATGAATGATAACTATTTAAATAGTATAAACAGTGAGCATATGAAGAAATCTATGAATATATAAAAAACATATGTATATATGGGGGAAATTACATAAAGAATAGATTATTCGTATTGTTTTGCCCATCTGGCTTTCTCTTCATGGTTTGAATGATGATGCTAACTATTGCTTTGTGACCTGTCGCTCAGATTTCTGCTTTATGTTAAAACATGTGTATACTTCGGTAGCACTTTATAATACTGACTACTTATTAAACGTCAGTTGTGCATTTGTTAAGCATTATTAAAACCTTAGATAACCCTTTGTAAAACATTTGTAATGCTTTACAAATGCAAAACGAATGCTTAACAAGCAGTCAGTATTATAAAGTGTTACCGATACTTCAAGTGGACACAACAGGTACATCTTTTCAGTGTTTTCTTTGTCAATCTTTTCCTCGTCCTCAAATATAATTTTTCAGCTTGTATCTCTGTATTCCAGATGCCGTTACCGTGGACAGCGTGATTTTCCATAGCACTCATGGTGTTCAACAGTGTTCGAGTACGGTCCATATTTATGGGGTAGAGCCAAACAAAGATGTTTTAATTTAAAGACAAATGTATTATTATTTCTTTGCTCAAAATTTCTAAGAAAACTTGTCGTTTTCTTTGTCAGCTTTTGATATCTGTTTTGAAGCACTGCTGAATATTCTCTGTTGAAAACGTTACATTTTTTGTGTTTGCTTCAAATGCTTGGTTATAAAATGGTAATTTGGCGCCTATTTGGATTATGCATGTCTCATTTTGAATCACCCCTTTCTTTTTTTCAGGAAGTGCACTCAACTACAAACTGTTTTCAAAAAATGGTATTCGCACTGGATAAGTACGTTTGTTGCAGAAAAGCCACACTCTGCGATTCTTTTTTCTTATTTCATGGGTTAGCATAGGGTAATTAGGGGCCAAGCAGCGAAGCTGGCGAAGGCCCCTATAGAGTTAGTAGGTTTTCTGCTTATTATTATTATTATCTAGGCACCTTTCTTCTCCTTAGCAAGTCTATGGCAGCCCATAGAACCGTAGGTAGGAAAATGCTGTAAATTGGCACACACATTAGGGACCGTCTCAGCATTACCCACAGCGATTTATAGGTCCCCAATCCCAACGCTCTAGCGCCACCAGCAGGTCAAAGTTGCAGGTACATTTCTGCTTGTAACTTTTGAACCGCTGGGCCAATTTTCATAAACTTGGTATCCCTGGAATCCTTGGGCCAAGACGAATCCAACGCACTATATGACGTCATTTTCCGCCAGGATAGTTTTCCCGCCATTTTGAATTTTGTAAAATTCAATAAAAATGCTATTTTTCCCGCAATTTTTGACCAATTCGCCCAAAACTTGGTATATACTATCTCTGGACTGAGTTACACATGGGGTCTCAAGGAATATTGGATATCTTTTATCGTTCAGCCGTGACAGCCAATCAAAATTGTCATAAAAGTGGCAAAACAGGAAGTGAGGTCATATCTCAGCAACCGTTTGTCGAATTAGTCTGGGATTTCGTACACAAATAGTAGTCCATCCCAAGACCTACCACATAGAAAATCAGATCCCCAGCTCAAACTCTGTAGCGCCACCAACAGGTCAAATTTTTAGCTACATTTTTGCCTGTAGCGTTTACACTGTATGCCTAATTTTGAAAATAATACTATCACTAGAATCCTTGGGCCAAGCCGAATCCAACGCACTATATGACTTCATGTCAAACAGAAGAAAAAAGTCCGCCATTTTGAATTTTGTGAAATTCAATAAAACTGCTACTTATCCCACAATTTTGGTCAGAATGCCCTACAAAAGGGTACACTTCATCTTGGGACTGATATGCTTTAGGGTATTTAAAGAATTTTGGACACCTCTTATCGTTTGCTGGTGACAGCCAATCAAAATTGTCATAAAGGTGGCAAAACAGGAAGTGAGGTCATATCTCAGCAACCGTTAGTCAGATTCTGTTAGGATTTTTTGCACACATACTAGTCCATCCCATGACCTCCCACAAAAAAATCCAGACCCCAAGCTCTCTAGCGCCACCAACAGGTAACAGAAAGTGAGCTCATATCTCGGCAGCTCTTCAACGGATTCAAACTAAACTTGGATTATGTGATCACACTCCCCTCCAAGGAATGCACACCAACATTGCCAACATTTTGGGCCAAAGGGGGCGCTGCAGTCCCTTCTGTTGCCGTGGCGACTTTGGCAAGTTTACTGCTTGGCCCCGCATTGCTGCTTGCAGCTATATTTTATTTAGTGAATTAGCCTTCTGAGGCTTAGGCCGAAACATCTGTCTCTGTGTCATGCTAACCCACTAAAAAAGAATTGCATTCAAGAGTGCTTTTAATTTTTAAACACCAGCATACCGTGGTGGAAAAACACAAATGTGTATTTGCTCCTAGGGCGAAATGCTAATTATATAGTACTGATAAGTTCTGTAATGCTGGAACTCAAATTTCTTCTTTGAATGAAGAAAATGAAGTTTATTGAGGTACCCAGAGTAATTCACAAACTAAGCGAGTCGGTTTTAACACCTTCTGCCCTTCAATTGTCTAATCTCATCTGTGCTCACCGAGCAGAAATGTCTTTAAAAGTCGTCATATGTTGCATTCTAATTACACTTTAGCACCATTTTAAGGAAGTATGTAGAGCTAAATAGATAGGCAGCGACGACCCAACGTGATATTTCTGGTAACAGGTGTCAGTGCTAGTTAGCATCACAGTGTGCAGGTGAGGGAGAGACAAATGTTCCCTATGCCATACCCAAAGGCGGAACAATTGCACAGCGGGCCCCATGGCAAAACACTGATAGGGGCCCCCCACACGGCCTGCAAAAGTCCCAATAGGGCCCCCATCACCAATACGGGAGGGCCCTGGGCCCAGGGGCAAATGCCCTGCTTGCCCCTCCTATAGCTCCGCCCCTGGCCATACCTCCTGTTTTGCACACGTACACAGCATTCCAAAGCTCTATTGGTCTAAATACAGAGGAGAAAACTGAAAGAAAAGTCCGCGACACCAAGCTCCCGTTGCTCTTTTTTATTGTAACGTTTCGAGCAGCATGCCCTTCATCAGACGGTCTGATGAAGGGCATGCTGCCCGAAACGTTACAATAAAAAAGAGCAACGGGAGCTTGGTGTCGCGGACTTTCCTTTCAGTTTTTTCATTGGTATTTTTTGGTCCTGCACCCAATCTTTTTGAGACGGATGTGCGTGTTTTTTTCTTTCTAACTACTAAACACAGAGGAGGCCAGAGAATGTAGACTTAATATGCAGCACAACAACACCAGGTGCACTTTCGAATGGCTACTGGCTCACGTCTATAGCAACATGATATCAACAGAGTCGTTTAGTCTGACGAGTCTGTTTGGTAGTAAAAGTTTCAGTCTTGAACTCAAGAAGTCTTGGTCTTGGACTTGCCTAGGACTCTACAAAATGTGATCTTGCGCGCTAAGCTCCCCACATTTGGGCTTACATTGCCCCACGGGGACCCCAGTTCGAGTCATTTCCCGACCCTGCCCTATCTCTCTCTCTCTCCCCCAGTCATTTCCTGTCTACTCTCACACTGTTCTATAATAATAAAGGCCAAAAAGAAACAAATGTGATCTTTACTATAGACCTAGTATTTACTATGTTCTCTGAAATATACCTTTGTAGCCTAACCTGTAATGTTATATTCATCAGGGACACCATCCAATCTAAATCTCCGTATGCTAAACCTGCTCAATTTATCTGTGGCTAGCAGATGCACTGGCTCTTTTCCCCAGAGCATTCCTGTCTAACTGATTATGGTTTTGAAAATTGAATTACTTAAGATAAACACAGAATGTAATTAAGCCACATGCAGACACTGACAATTAAGCCACATGCAGACACTGACAATCACATGCTATTTAATACATTCAATTATTGTATCTCTATATCTCTCTCCTTCTCTCTCTCTCTCTCTCTCTCTCTCTCTCTCTCTCTCTCTCTCTCTCTCTCTCTCTCTCTCTCTCTCTCTCTCTCTCTCTCTCTCTCTCTCTATCTGAGACACACACACACAAACACAATTTCACAAGTTGATTGATTCATATCAATACAATAACATTCTATAAGGGGGAAAAAAACATTATAGCTCGACCATTTTGCAATTTGCAAACAATCGCACGGTGAATAGTCACACAAAAATCACTTCATGCACTTCTTGTTTTGCGAAATGATCATCCCTTAGAGGTCTGTGTTCATTGGTGATCATCTGACACACAACGTTTCCCTGAAGAGCCTCTTTGGTCATTGTTCTATGATGAGTGGACAAGCTTCTCATTTCAAACACTGCAGAGAGGATCAACAAGACAAGTTCTACCGGGTCAAATGTAAAACATTGCCAAGTGGTAAATATGCGGTATCACTTTACTTGTGTGCATTATGACCCTGTTATGACATTGTTATGTCATACGCATGACATAACGTCATAACCATTGGTGGCCAAAGTAAAAGTAAAAGTAAAAAAAAGAAACACAGTTTCTTTCCAACACAGGTAACTTATCTGAATAAAAAGTAGACCAATGTAGGCTACTTGTCTTACAATAAGCTGATTCTGCACAGGTTGGGTTGAGTTTGTGGTGGGTCCTTGTTAGGTTTTTATTGTTTTTCAGTAATAACAAAGTCTATCTCAATAGGTAGGTAAAATGGAGTAAACTACTGTTGTAATTACACCACAAAAGTACTTTTAATTTTACTTTGTCCACCACTGGTCATAACAGGGTCATAATGCAGTCATCCATGTGTCATAAACATTATGTCAATGTCACAAACATTTTATGTAGGGGTGGGCATAGATTATTTTTTTTAATCTAGATTAATCTCTCTGTAATTATGAAATTAATCTAGATTAAAGGGACACTGTGTGAGATTTGTAGTTGTTTATTTCCAGACTTCATGCAGCCCATTCACTAATGTTACCTTTTTCATGAATACTTACCACCAGCATCAAATTTTAAGTATTCATTATGACTGGAAAAATTGCACTTTTCATACATGAAAAGGGGGATCTTCTCCATGGTCCGCCATTTTGAATTTCCAAAAATAGCCAATTTTACCTGCAAAAATGACTGTACTTGGACCATACTAGAAAATCTTTGTTTATTACTTAGTAAACTTTCATGTAAAGATGAAATTTGGCAATTGGCAGGCCAGTTTCAATGAACAGGATAGTTGCAGTACCTTTTTTGACCATTTCCTGCACAGTGTCCCTTTAAGATATCAAAATGGCTCATTCAGAATAGACACGCTAGCGAAATAATGATGAAAAAAACCTTGGGGATTTCTTAAGACAAGTGGCGCATTACACCAGAGCTCATCTCTTTTTTCCAAAATGCATCTCAGCTTCAAAAAAATAGTCATGTTGATACTTGGTGATGAAAAAAAAATCACTGTAATATTTGTAAAGTGTGTTGAATATGTTAGGAAGCGTTTTATGACTTTGTCATTAAGTGACATACGGTTATGGTAAAAGCAGCCCTAACAGTGTCAACTTTTCATGACCATAACACATTTATGACACTGACACCATGTTTATGACTCGCTCATGACTGTGTCATGACACTGTTTTGACACTATTACGACACTGTCATCCTTATGACGCCGGCATGAAGTAAAGTATTACCAAATATGCCTCAACATATAGGCCTACATTATTACACCATATTTCCTTTGCCTTTTTAGGAAGGGATAGGGGGGTGATAATCAAGGAACCATGTCCAGATCTTCATCTGTATGCCTGGAAACCTTTAAAGACCACCCCTGTTTCACCCCTTGTTCTTGTGACACAAGGTAATGGGGATTAGCATAGATGATGACGTTAGTGTGTGACTCTCAGCCATCTTCTTCAACATACTGAGGGCCAGGGCCGGCCTGAGGCATAAGCGGACTATGCAATGGCTTAGGGCCCCCATGCCACCAGGGGCCCCCGTGAGCAGCAAAGTTCCAGGAACAAAATGAACTTGTACACAAAACTATGGAAGCCTGCCTATATCCTTAGCTCCTACCCCTCACTTATGCAAGTAAATGAACCTTATGAAGCACCTGATGCTGAGTAAGTGTTGGTATGGGGCCCCTGGATGAAATTTTGCTTAGGGCCCCATAAAGGCTTGGGACGGCCCTGCTGAGGACCCTCCAAAACATTGTTATGCCATTAGCACATCAGCAAGGCAAATCACTGCTTTCTATCTAAAAGCCTTCATAACACGGCCCTCTGACTCCGACAAAGACCTGACTGCCATGCATAATCTTTATCCTTTGCTCCGAGAGAGAGAGAGAAATAGACACAGGAAACGCCACTCGAAACGCCCACCCACACATGCACACATGTGCACACGATCCAGGCCGAGCACTCCTAGTGACGCAATACCTTCGGCGTGGCAACTAGTGAGGTCAAGAGCAATGGAAGTACTTTCTGAGTTCCCGAAAATACGGGAATTAATTGTTATGCTCATGGTCAGACCAAGTCTCGAAGACATTTGAACGTCTATGATAATCAGGCTAGGGCACACACACGCACGCACACGTAGGGCTGCTGACAGCTTTCTCCAGGCTCAGGACAGTCATCTAAAAGGTCCCACTACCCAATACATACCATGAGGGGAGGACCCAGTTCTGGGCAACCTATATCCCGGTGTCAAGATGCCTGAAGAAGATCTATGATCGAAACGTTGCTCCTAATAAATTAAGTCTTTTGCAAGCAGTGTGCAGATCCTTTCCCGCTCCTACATGTGATCATTTTTTGATTTGGCACCTGCTGATGCTTTTTTGCTGGATGTGCGCGTTTTCCACTACACTCAACCTATATCCCGGGCCTGGTACAACTGACCTGTTTGTTCATCCCAGTTGGCTACTACGGACACAGACCAAACATGCACCCTCAAGAGCGTTTGTTTGCACATGCACTGTAGATGCATGAACAGCTTATTGTAGGAGCCGGAATGCTTGGTGTCAATTCTCGCACCATCTGTATTAGACGTTTCATGGAAAAGCCAAATTCCTTTTGGGAATAAACTCTCCATAATGACTTTCCAAAGGGGATAAAATGAGATTTGCTCTTAAGTGAACCACCGTAGTCTTTGACATGTTTACAAAACAACACATACCATTAAAATATCATGTTGCTTGTCAGTAGTCATTGGTTTGAGCAGGATTTTTCCATATGTGTGCACAAACGATGTGGTTCTTTCTGAGATTTTTCATCTTTGCGGAGGTCTTCTGGGTCCCGATCTTAAACACGTTATACAATTACCGGATTACACGCCATGATGGATGTGTGTGTCTAAGAGGCGGTTGCCATGGCGTTTGGTGGAAGAGCGCTGAGCGCACAGGGGCCGTAGCAGTGGAGTGGAGGCCTCGCTCACCGCGGTTGAAATGTTCCATCTCCCCACAAGCTGTGACGGTTGTAAAAAAGTTTTACAAGGTTGTTCAGACGCAGCGGGAAAGGCAATAATGTGCTTCCTCTTTTCACCCCTCGGATATAAATAAGAAGGGGGTGACACCGTTTTATTACGAGCAGCTGAGAGCCTCATGCAGCGAGGAGCGCACGCTCACTTGCTCGATTTCTGAGGTGTTGAGTGTCTGTCGAGGGGCTGGCCTGGGACCAAGAAAACGGGCCGGACGTGTTCAGATAGGATCACTTCACCGGGCAAAAACAGACTTCTTATACGTTTAATCAAAATACGATATAAAACAAACAAAATACATTATTTATGTCTGCCGGTTTTGGATAGGCCTGCATTAGTGGGATGAGGACAAATACCTGTAAGGATATAGCTGGCTTCCTAAGGGAAGTGTTGAGGGCTGGCCTAGGACCAAGAAAGGCTTGCTCAGCTATCGCTTCACCGGGGCAAACATATTTTTCTTATATGAATAATAATAATAATAATAATAATAATAATAATAATAATAATAA
Source organism: Engraulis encrasicolus (assembly GCF_034702125.1). Classification (NCBI taxonomy): domain Eukaryota; kingdom Metazoa; phylum Chordata; class Actinopteri; order Clupeiformes; family Engraulidae; genus Engraulis; species Engraulis encrasicolus. Next base: position 40,824,149 of record NC_085876.1, read on the forward strand.
TAATAATAATAATAATTGTATTTGTATAGCACTGTATCATACAAGGCATGTAACTCAAAGTGCTTAACAAATGGGAAAAAACATCATTGTTAGAGATGGATTTAAAAGGAGAGGTATAGAGGAGAGGCAGATATAATCTACTTTGACGCAACAAAAAACGTTACTTACGGTATGTCTGACTGTTTCGGATAGGCCTGCTTTAGTGGTATCTGTTAGGCCAAAATCAACAGTCCACCGGGCAAATGCCCTGTATGCCATATGGCCGATCCAGTCATGCGTGCTGAGTTGTGTGGGTGTGAAGTGAACGCCGTGTCAAGACATTATCCAGATGCATGCATGAAGCAGTAGCAGGAGCCATATTCCAACAAGGCCTTGCTTTGAGAAGCTAGTGAAAACCTCCTCCGATTTTAGAGAAGCGAGTGAAAACCCTCCTCAGATTTCAGTCCAAAAATGAAAGAGGCAGGCACATGGAAAGAGTTTTACTAAAAGAAGGTGCTGTACTCAGATGAGCAGGGGTAAACAAGCAACATGGCCCGGACCATTACATCACCATCAGTGGAGATTAAACATTTAATTTGAACATGAATTAAAGTCCACACATGGAGAGTTCAAGTGGAAAAACACATTAATCATTAAACACTAACCCAAATGAGTGAACGGGAGGTGCGCACGTCAACATTTTTAAGTAGGTGCTTTATTTAAAATGGATGTAGATGAACATGAATAAAAGTCAAACGCAGAGTTTCCAGTGGAACAAAGTATATTTAATCACCATCAATGATGTAAAGTTTTTTTTCAGTTTCATGTAGCCATCTGGGGTTGCCAAGATGGGATGTGGAGGACTGAAGAGGAGGTATGTAAAGAAGGTGAAAGAGTAGAGTAGAGTAGAGCAGAGCAGAGCAGAGCAGAGTAGAGTAGAGTAGAGTAGAGTAGAGTAGAGTAGAGTAGAGTAGAGAGTAGAGTAACAGTAGAGTAGAGTAGAGTAGAGTAGAGTAGAGTAGAGTAGAGTAGAGTAGAGGAGTAGAGTAGAGTAGAGTAGAGTAGAGTAGAGTAACTGAATTGATCCCTGACGGGAAATTAGAGTGTTAAGTAGTTTACATAAATACACAATGCCCACATCGGCATGGACATCTCAAGACACATGTAACAATCAGGGAGGGTAAAAAAGGACTGCAGAAAAATAAAAAGGCAATTGTGCAGACACATACTCTGTGAGTTTGGGTAGACAAGATGAACATGACCAGAAATGTGTGTTGACAGATACAACATAATAAAGTATTGTGGTGTAGAAGTTCGAGATAAGACATAAATAGTATTCAAAGTAAAACATAGATCTTGGTAAGGTGCATGAAGACAATGAGTAAAATTATCTTAAAGCAGGTAGTGTACAGAGTAAGATATGGGAGAAAGGCTGTAGGCAGAGGTGATTCTAGGGTCAGGTGGGGCCCCAAGCGAAAATGCAAAGAAATGAACATTTGATACAAAATTACCATTACTATAGTAAAGTGTGACTGTTATTCACCATACAGGGGGCTTGGGGGCCCCAAGCGGCTGCCTGCCTAGCCTGGTGACAAGATGCGCCTCTGGCTGTAGGATATGTGGGAGGATGCTGAAGGAGGCAGGCATCTGCATAAGATCAAAGCCTGGCGGGTAGGACAGAAGACGGGACATGAGGCACATCAATTAGGCATCTTTTCCACTGCTAGTTTTCTGGTAGGCCAACTACAGCTCGACAAAGCGTGACTCAGCCGCCACTTTTTGCTTTTCGAATATGCACGACACAGCTCAATCGTAAAGCAAAAAGTGGTGCTGTGTCAAGCTGTAGGCCTACCAGAAAGCCGGCAGTGGAAAAGAGGTATCAGTGGCCATCTTACTCTCACCTGAACTGCAGAAGGCTGGAGGAGAAGTGTGGAGGAGGGGAAGAGAGTCCTACCCGGTACGCGGTTCTACCCATTTGGGTGCCTAAAGGCTAAACATAGGCATGGGGCCCTTTTGAGGTACTTCTGCTGGTATTTAGCATGGGTAGGGACGGCTGTTAAGTCAAGTCAAGTCAAGTCAAGTGTTATTGTCAATTTCTTTACATGCACTGGTCATACAAAGAATTTGAAATTGCGTTTCTTGCTCTCCCATGCAGACATAGACTAATCTAGGTAAGGACATAGACAGTATAGACATAGACAGTACTCATACATGGACATAAGACAGTATGGACATATACATTGCTCATACAGACATTTAAAGTGCAAGACTGGACAACAGAAGACTAGTAGAGAACATACATTAAGAAGAAGTATTTTGTTGTGCTTTTCCTAAAAGTCCTTTATAGCGTCCTGACATAGTAATAGTAGCATTTGAAGAAAACATTTTTTTTAAAATAGGTTTATTAAATGCACCAGCAGCAGTATGTGTGTGTGTGTTTGTATGTGTTTTGTGTGCGTGTGTGTGTGTGTGTGTGTGTGTGTGTGTGTGTGTGTGTGTGTGTGTGTGTGTGTGTGTGTGTGTGTGTGTGTGTGTGTGTGTGTGTGTGTGTGTGTGTGTGTGTGTTTAGTGCAGGTAGAAAGTGCGGTGTGCGTCTGTGTGTGTGTCTGTGTATCTGTGTATGTGTGTGTGTGTGTGAGTATGAGTTGTGTGTCAGTGTGTGTATGTTTGGGTTTAGTGCAGAAAGTGTGGTGTGCTTGTGTGTGTGTGTGTGTGTGTGTGTGTGTGTGTGTGTGTGTGTGTGTGTGTGTGTGTGGTGTGTGTGTGTGTGTGTGTGTGTGTGTGTGTGTGTGTGTGTGTGTGTGTGTGTGTGTGTGTGTGTGTGCATGTGTATGTTTTGAGTTAGTGCAGGTTGAAAGTTCAGTCACAGATGTAGTAGTGCAGGTGGAATGTTCAGTCGTAGATATGGTGGTGGGGATGAGGGGGGGAGGGTTGTCAGTGGCCTGGCTGGCTAGAGGCTGACAGTGGAGGGAGAGTGGGTTGAGTGTTCAGTATCTTGATTGCTTGATGCATCGTGCTGCTTGCAAGCCTGGTGGTACGGGAACGGAGGCGCCTGTACCTTTTTCCAGAGGGCAGGAGGCTGAACAGTTTGTGTGCAGGGTGGCTTGTGTCTTTGATGATCATCAGTGCTTTCCGGGTGAGGCGTGCGGTGTAAATGTCCTGCAGGGAGGGGAGTGGTACTCCAATGATCTTCTTCGCTGTGTTCACAACACGCTGGAGCGTCTTCCTGTTTTTCTCCGTGCAGCTTCCTCCCCACACTGTGATGCAGCTGGACACGACGCTCTCTATGGTTCCTCTGTAGAATGTTGTCATGATGGAGGGTGTAGCACTTGCCTTCTTTAGTTTGCGCAAGAAGTAGAGACGCTGATGGGCCTTCTTCGCCAGTGATGTAGTGTTGGTGGTCCAAGAGAGGTCGTCGCTGATGTGCACTCCAAGGAACTTGGTGCTGCTCACTCTCTCCACAGCATCACCGTCGATGGTCAGTGGTGGCAGTTGTTTTTGGACCCTCTGAAAGTTGACAACAATCTCCTTGGTCTTGTTGACATTCAGCAGGAGGTTGTTGTCTTTGCACCATCTGGCCAGCAGGTCTACTTCTTCTCTGTAGTGGGTCTCATCGCCCTTAGTGATGAGGCCCACCAGTGTTGTATCATCCGCAAACTTCACTAGATGGTTAGTGCTGTGGGTCGTTGTGTAGTCATGTGTCAGCAGCGTGAACAGCAGGGGGCTGAGAACACAACTATGCCCCTATGCCCTCAATGGGCAGATTTGGTTGGGGCCCTAGACTAGACAGTGTTTCTCAACCTTTTTGTAGGCGAGGCACCCTTTCAATTCATGAAAAATTTCAAGGCACCCCAAACCAACAAGCCGTAACATGGCATTGCATCCGATACCACAAAAGCTTAGAAAAGTAACACAATTTGGAGATGTCACACGACCTAAGTTCTAAGTTGCAGCTGACTAGGGCGACCTATATTTACTTTATTGTGCGTGAATGGCAGATGAAAGATTTCACTGACTAGCATTAACTTATCAATTTAGACAAATATGTATTATATTACATAATTTATTCATCAGCCACGTTTCCGCGGCACCCCTATTGAGAAACGCTGCCCTAGACTATTGCCTACAGTAGTCTGCCTATTATGCCCTTTTTCCACTGTCGGTTTTCTGGTAGGCCTACAGCTTGACACAATGCAACTCAGCTGCAACTTTTTGCTTTTCGAATAGGCACGACACAGGCAGCTCAATTGTGAAACAAAAAGTGGCGTCAGAGTCACGCTTGAATAACTTTTGCTGGTATTTACCATGGTGGCGACGGCTGTTGTGGGCCCCTATTCTGCCAATGGACAGATTTGGTGGGGCCCCAGGCTATTGCCTAGTAGTCTGCATATTAGTAAAACTACATCTGAGTAGATGAGTTGGGGCGCAGTGGTGTAGTCTACGTAGAACGCAGGTATACGCAGTATACCCACCTCAAAATTTCAGGGATTTCAGTATACCCACTTAAAATTGATTGATCCATTATTTAGAATAGCACAAATGTATAGAGTATACCCACTTAAAAAAATGCTCAAATATACAGTATACCCACTTCAAAAAAGTAGACTACACCAGCAATGTAGAGGCCTAGCTGCTGTAGGGGTGCGGAGAAGAAAAATGCATGGGGTGTGGAGGAGAGGTGCAGAGAGCAGTGTTGCCAGATTGGGCGGGTGTCCGCCCAATTGGGCTACTTGGGATGAGCGTCTGCGGGTAAAAATCTGAAAAATTGGCCATTGGGGTTTTTTTTTTTCCAGCTGTTTTGGGCCCATAGAAGTCAATGTAATTTGTTATAAATTGGGCGGAATTTAGCGCATTTTGGCGTTTTTTGAGAAGCTTTTGGGCGGGATTTGGTCAGACACATCTGGCAACACTGGCAGAGAGGAGGTAGGTGGGTGAAGGCGCCAACCCGACGGGTTGGGTGTTCCTGTTCCAGCCATTTGTCTAACGGTAGGGACACACACACGAATTTGCGAACTTTGCCATTCATTCCTATGAGAGAGGCGAAGGCAAGCGATGGCAAGTCAAAGTGAAATTATTAAAGAAAGTTTAATGTTATGCAAATTAGGAGCGAATTCGCCTGCCGCGGACCAATCAAATCAACAACATAACTGTTCCATTCCATTTGATTCGCCGCGATGACCTGATGACGGTTGGATTTCGCCTCTCTTCGCTTCGCCTCCTATGTGTCCCTACCGTAAGATCAAAGCCTGGAGCAGGGCTGGGAGTGGGACAGAAGAGAGAAGAGAGGACATTGGTCGTGCACATCAATTACTGTGCTGTCTTTCTCCCCTGAACTGAGGGGGGGGGGGCTGGGACAGAAGAGGAGGCATTACATGGGGTCCTGCTGCTGCATCATCAGATCAGATCTCACATGCCCCCCCTGTCATGCCTCCGCGCCCCACTTTGAGAAACACTGAGTTACTCACACTTCCTCACCTGAAATGACCCTCTGCCTGCGGTCTTCAAATGGCATTTCAGTTTGCATGCAGTACAAGGTGGGGGAACAGACTTGATGATGTTTACACCACCACGAGTGGCCAAACAGCACCATTAATCCCATCACATCCCCCCCATCCCTTCCCTTCAAAAGACCCATCTTCTCAGTCACAACATATGCTGCACTCAGTACAGACAGGCATGTCAACAGGGAGGCTAGGGGGGGAGCAGACTTTTGAATGTGTCAACAAACAAGGAAGAGAGAGAGAGAGAGAGAGAGAGAGAGAGAGAGAGAGAGAGAGAGAGAGAGAGAGAGAGAGCATGCTTTTGAATGTGTCAACAAACAAGGAGGAGAGAGAGAGAGAGAGAGAGAGAGAGAGAGAGAGAGCATGCTTTTGAATGTGTCAACAAACAAGGAGGAGAGAGAGAGAGAGAGAGAGAGAGAGAGAGAGAGAGAGAGAGAGAGAGAGAGAGAGAGAGAGAGAGAGAGAGCATGCTTTTGAATGTGTCAACAAATCCATGACTGAGCACCATCATTTACTTAGGGGAGAAGTAGCATCCCTCTCGGTCCTGTGAAGGATCAGGCAGTTTACGGCTCGCTTTCTGTGAAGGATGGAGCATTAATCCACAAGATGAAGCACATGACAGTTGCACCATGAAACTCAAGACTCCAAAAGAGGGTGTGGAAGACACCGAAAACAGATACAGAGAAAGACTGAAAGTAGGAGGCAAATGTTTGTACCAAAAGAGAGAGAGAGAGAGAGAGAGAGAGAGAGAGAGAGAGAGAGAGAGAGAGAGAGAGAGAGAGAGAGGAAGGTGAAAGGAAGAGGCTCATGGTAATGTGTTTGTGTTTGCTCGTGTTTGCTGGACAACTTGAAGAAAGCCAGAGAACCAGACAGGAAGAGAGATAACGTGAAAGGAAAATGCTAATGGTATGGTAATGTTTGTGTCCACGGCTGGACTGGCCATCTGGCATAGCGGGCATTTCCTGGTGTGTGTGTGTGTGTGTGTGTGTGTTTGTGTGTGTGTGTGTGTTTTTTTTTTTTTTTTTGGGGGGGGGGGGGGGTTCTTAAAATAGGGGCCCACAAGTGTGCAGGGCCCACGGGTGAGTCAGTTCTGCGGGGCTAATTATGGGGTCGGGGGGGGCCCTTTAATCCAAAAGTGCCCGGGCCCTATTTCCTCCCCAGTCTAGCCCTGTCTGTGTCCACCTTCAAATGGCTGTTGAAGAAAGTAAAGCTAGAGGAAGAGAAAGTGATGAGACGTGGAGAATGATAGTGAGTGCGTTTTCATATGGGACCTTGCCTCCTCCACTTGCTTCTCGTCATGATGACATCACTGACAACAGCATTATATTTCAATATCTTGCAAAAGCTCAATTGTAAAGTCTTTTTCTAATTTGCAATTGGGATGGTGAATGAAAAACAGTCCCTCAAAAGTTGTTGTGGCGAGGCTGACAGCTGGGAAACGTTATCGTTTTCTCCAAGGAGGAGGGGCCAGGAGGCGGGACGAGGAGACAAGCACAAGTGGAGGAGGCAAGGTCACATATTGGGATGCACACAGTGACACTTGAAAGGAGGTCAATTATCTCTATTAATATGTTATTTCTGTATTATTTTTGTAGAAGAAGATACCGCACACTCTTGTCCATCGTGCTGCAATTTATTTACAAAACAAAGTTTCGCGAAGCGTTGTTTCGTAAATAAATTGCAGCACGATGGACAAGAGTGTGCGGTATCTTCTTCTACAAAATTGATCTTGCGCCCGCTACCTGCACCTCGAAACCTCTGGTGTGCGTTGGTTACCTCCTTCAAAAGAATTTCTGTTATTACCACATCGCTACCCTGGGAAATCCAATGCTTCTTTGCACGATCCTTCCAATCCGAAAGACAGCTTTGGAGTCTACCCTCAACGAGGGTACCAGATCATGGTCCCTGTCTCTCTCCAACCAGAGAGCATAGCAGGGAGGCGTAGAAAGGTAATAGCTGCAGTTTGTTTGAATAGCTACAACTGGCACGTTTAGCTGTGACTACGTATGCCAAATGATAGGCCAACACATTTATAACGCCCAATAAACAGCTGTCGTCAATTGTAAACCACATGCCCCGTACGGGATTTACAGTAGGCGGGTCTCCAGACCTTATCCCACTTGTCATTAAGGTCTGGTGATAACCATGCAAACATATTGCTATATTAATGTGGTATTTAACAGCAGTCCTACAAGCTTTTGATATTTTTTTCTCCCAACGATTTTGCAGGGTTTGGGCCACAAATGGGGGGTGGGGCTGACACCACTGACTACAAATATGCCTTCAGGCAAGAGGCACGGAAGAGGGGTATATAAAAGAAGGAGTCTCTTACACCGTAACAACACAGCACACGGCATGTTTCCGAGTGAACTCATTGAAGGATGCTTTGAAGCCAAAGAGGGCCTATTATATGAGGTAAACAAAACTCTTTGGGTAGAAGTGTGGGGAAGTACTGCAGAAAATGGGAAGACCTAACAAGTTCAGATACAAACCCTCTTAATCCCTTAAGACATGGCATTATAAATTAGCTGTTACCAGAATGGCAATGACTAAGTTGTAATGTATTACTAAAGGCCCCGTGCACTGTCGTAGCAGTGTAGTACTATAGTAGTTAACTTTCAATGTCTATTACAGCAAGCCACAGGAGGTACAGCGTGCATTAAGGTGCTACATCTATTGTGAAAATCTGCAAAAATGTAGCTATAAATAGTATTACCTCCAAGAAATCCTAATCAAACGTTTAATGTAATCAAGTATAAGTCAAGTCCAAACAAAATGAGATTGCTTTTTTACTGAATCTAAAGAAAAATGATCCATCACAATTAATCCCAAAGGCACTTAGATTGTTTTTCATCTGAATTATTCAAGTGTACAAAGCATATGCCATACTGTTCAGTGAAAAATAGTAGCCACTCTGCAGTGGTGGTGGAGCTCTGCTCTAGCAGCCATTTTGAGTGCCCCTCAGACCCTATTCAAGTGTTCCAATTTGACTAATCGAAATATTTTTGGCCAGTCAAAAGGCCTGAATAATCTTTCAAAATGGCAGGAATACAAATACTGGTAGACTGAGTAAACTTGATTTGACTGATTTGTTTATTCCATCTACCCTTTAAAATGTAGAAATTTTTAGTTGTTCTTTGTCACTTCTCCATGCAGTTCTCCTGCCAATCTGTAGTATGTTTGTGTATTTTGTATGTACCGGTATATGTTGTAAAGGTCCATAGTGTAATATTTATATGTGCTTGTCATCAACATTTGAGTTGTTTGAGCTGTCCATAAACATATATTAATGCACCTTGAATTACATCACACAATGAGGAACATACACGTTGGGAATTTGCTTTTTATTTTTTGTGTAGGCCTACATTGTATAACGTGAAAAGAACAACTGCTATGGACAATGAGGCCCACAGAGAACTATGGCATGGTTGGGGCCCCAAAACTTTTGTTTCTTTCAGGGGCGTCCCATAACTTTTTGCAACACCCCTGGGCAGGTAGGCCTACAATGGAGGTGTTATTCTCCAGCTGACACCTGCAGCTGTCTGGACACAGTGAGTGCATTCCAATATGCACACTCCTGTCCTCCACTTATGCTTGTGGACTCGCCCCGCCTCCTGGCTCCTCCTCCGTGTAGAAAACAATAAAGTTTCTCAGCGGTCAGCCTAGCCACAACAACTTTTGGGGGACGGTTTTTCATTCATCATCCCAATTGCAAATGAGAAAATGACATTAGAATTGTGATTTTGTAAGATATTTATTTTAGATCATTAATTTTCTGTCGGCAATGACATCATCATGAGGTCACAAGCAGGCAAGTGAGCAAGGGAGGACGGAAGTCCGCAGATTGGAATCCACCCAGTGTCGCTCCCAAATGAAGTCACCACCACTTCTTCATGACCAGACCGTGCTGCCTGCATCAATGGCGCTCAGCTCAGCTCAGCTCAGCAGACAGAATCACCATCACCTTCATCATCATCAGGAGAGACAGTTGTGAAGTCCAGA
>NC_085876.1:40836130-40841130 GCF_034702125.1 Engraulis encrasicolus
TTTACATTATTAGCAGAGGGCCACGGCGGCGTCCCTAATCGCGTCCGACTCTGTCCAACCCTTAACCCCATTTCCCGCTACCTCAGCTCCGCTATCCAGAGTGTGGAGGAGCCGTCTCAAGCAGGGCCGGATTAACACACAGGCTAGATATGGCTGCAGCCTAGGGGCCCCCCATCTGCCAGGGCCCCCCTGATTGGCCAAAAGTTAATAAATGCAGAATTTTGTCAAGACGCAATATTGAAAAATTCTTGTCTTGTTGAGTGCAAGCTTGAATCTATTTAATACTCCTATCCACTGTTTGTAGACATGCTGTCCTTGAGGGTTTCTATGTAAATTTGCTGTGACATTTGCTTTCCGGGGGGGCCCCACAGCAACCTGCAGCCTAGTGGCCCCGAGCCATCTTAATCCGGCCCTGGTGTCAAGGTGTCATGGGGCATCATGCGGCAAATCACACCTCCGGGGCCCGGCCAAGATAGAGCAGGGCAAGGCAGGGCGGCTCCGTGACAGCTGACACAAGGCAAAGCCCTCTCTCTGGCAGCAACGCAAGCCTGGTGTGGAATACTGAGCACAGAGGATAGCTGTACGTACTTTACGAGAGCTTACCGTAGCCTACAATCCGCCCTCCGTCCAGTGGCCTCATAAGGCACACCAGCAGAGGCGACTATATCGTAGGATCAGCGGTGGCCCCAAGCAAAAATCGAAAGGATTAACATTTGAAACAAATAAAGTGAACAGGACAGCACTCCAAGATTTATTGCCCGTCAGACGTTGCGGTCTTAACCTTCTTCAGTGTTGGCAGGTTAACACCGAGACGTCTGATGGGCAATAACTTAAAACACAAAACTTGGGGTGCTGTCCAGTTCTCTTTATTTGGTATATTCTTGAGGAATGAGCACCCAGATTTTTTAGTTTGGTTGAGTTGAGCGTGTTACACCCCATTTTAAACTAAAGGGATGGGCAACTGGAGGCCCGGGGGCCACATACGGCCCGTCTCCTCACTCAATGCGGCCCATAGATAAAACAGGGGACCTAATTAAAAAATGACCAATTTTTTTTTAAATGACTACTTAATCAATCTGTTGTAATTATACTGTTGGTCAATAGAGTATTGAGTATAGAGTATTCTATTCCTTCCAAACAATAAAGGCAGTCAGTGAGCAACAAACAGTACCTCCAACACTGAAAATTGGAGTCAGATCTGTGGTCATGTGTCCTTCCGATGGTAGCAATGAAAAAACGAGACCCCCCTCATCATAAAAGTTGCCCATCCCTGTTCTAAGGGTTTGGGGTCCTCATGCAGCTGGTGACAAGATGGGCCTCTGCACAACAACAGCGGAACGCTATTTGTTGGAAAGAAAACGATCTTACACACATGCAAAAGTCAGTGCAGATTTAACACCATTCTGATAATATATGATCCCGTTCCATTTTATTGTTAAATTCAACTCCCCATGGGCAATGCAGTTCGTTTATTTTATTTGATTTTTTATTGGATATCAAGGAACAAACGAAAAACAAACATTTCAGACACACATCACACATTAAACCTCCCATCCCACCCATAGCTTCCCAACGCCCCCTGCATTCTATGAAAAAAAGTAATTTTCTCCATCGAGTATATGTCATTCATAATATCTGTCCATTCTGCCACGGTGGGCACGTCTGGCTGCAACCAGTGCCTTGTAATAGTCTTTCTTCCAGCAGATATCAAAACTCCAAATACATATTTATTCAAGTGCACTTCTCTGTTTGTATGAAGAGAAGTATTCTCCTAACACAAACATGTTAAATTGAAAAGGTATAGAGTTTGTTTGTTTAACCACAGAGCTCTGAAGTACAGTACACTGGCATGGAATATTGAACACAATGGAGATGAGGTGAGGAGGGAGGAACATGACAGGGCTCTCACGGCCTATTGCGTTCCCCAGCAACCAGAGGAGGAGAACATGGAGACAGAATAATGACTGGATTAGGCAAACAAGAACACGAGGGAGGGAGGTCTCAAACCCCGCACATTCAAATGTGCAGTGCTCATTCAAGACCTCGCGAGTAGAACCAGCTCGAAGAGTGTTAACCTCGACACTGTGTTAAATGAACACACTGTGAAACATTTACGGTGTATCTATTCTGTTCCCCGGCAACCGAACGAGAAACAGGGACACTAAATAATAATGATAGGCGGGGTGGAAAGAGATCATTGTCCTCAACTTGTGCTTTGTGTGGCTTGTGCAAATCACGTTTCTGGAAAAACACTAGCTATTGTAGCATGGTGCACCAACATATAGCAGGTAGAACTGCCAGTGTTCAATGAAGTTTGTCCCCTGTCAGCCTCGATACATGAATGACGTCACGGGACTCAGCTAGCCTGTGATTGGCTAATCAGTAAGTGGCAGCTAGGCCATTGTTTCTATAAAAACAAATGAAATGGGTATGCTTGCTGGAGGTCCCTCTGTGTCCGGGTATTCGTTGCCTTTGGGCTTTGCTCTTGCTGATGGTGCCAAGCAAGGTATGTACCTACAGTTTACTCTAAGAGGAATGCAAGCTTGTTGAAATGAGTACTGAAAAGCCAATTAATTAACAGGCTAGCTGGAGATCCCGTGGTGTCCAGAGACTGTCCCCAGCCTACTGTGGCTGTCCTACCCTCTACTGAGGTTGTGTAGCCAGAGATCCGTTGGTCATCGGACCGGCTTACTTTCCCATGGTGTCCGCTTGTGGAAAGGTATGTGTTTTATATGTCCTATGTGTGTAACTGTGTTAAACTTTTATTTAATGTACTGTCATGTACTAATGTGTGTCTGTTTATCAGAGCCCTCAGAGTGTCATCGAGGGTCTGGCCCTGTAATGTGACGAACCGTGGGCAGATTGTCTGCCGCTGTTTTGCCCTAGTTTAGTTTATTGTTTTGTTTCTTTTGTCCGACCGCTGTTTCGCTCATGCTGTCCTATGTTTTGTGGGTTTGGCCACCCGTGGTAGCCTAATCAGCCAAAGATCATCTTTCCTAGACTTCTAGCTCTAGTCCAGACTAACAGAGCAGGTTCCTGCCTCGTAGTGAGTGTGAATTGACTTGAGCCACCTGTGTGCAGTGGATGATTTGCTGATTGAATCACTTGCTTGTGCCTATGAGCCCTGTGTGTGTGCGTGTGTGTGTTTATACCATAGGCACCTGATAAACACGTTTGGTGAACCTCACATTAGTTTCCACCAGTTACCTGCCCTGCTAGTCTGGTATTGTCAGTGTCAGCTGCCTCTGGGGGTGGGTGGTCAACCCTGGGTTTTGTATTTGCTTTTATTTATGCGGTGCGGATGTTTTTAATGTCTTTTGTATAAATAAAGAAAACTGTTTATGATTCAACTTGAAAGCAACCGTCTCTGTCCCAGTTTATCCGAACCTGTTGTGCCTTATTGGTTGAAATCAAAATATATTCTGGGGTGGAAGTCCCCCAGTGGCGTAGTCGTGCAATTACAATTATCAACATTGATATATTAAATAGGAAAATTAACATCTAAAGGTCCACCTTACTACACTAGCAACAAGCACAAGCTCTCTTCTTCTTTTCAAACCACCATGATTGCTGTGATATGTTGGGGTGCATAAAATTGATATACGAGGTTTTGTGCAGTGGCACAAACAAGAAAGAGAGCTGGTCTCCCCAGAGGACACACGGAGGACATCAATACTCCCTCCCTCCTCCACATTCACATAAAAGCACCATTCTTCATATCCACACTTTGACCCGGCTTGTACTTATTTTTGCTCAGGGCTGGACTGGGGAAGAAATAGGACCTGGGCACTTTTGGCTTAAAGGGGCCCCTCATAATTAGCGGCGCAGAACTGACTCACCAGTGTTCCCCGCACCCTCGTGGGCCCTTATTCATTCATTTTTTTTAAAACATTTCTGAAAATAAGGGGACCACGAGGGTGCGGGGCCCACCGGGAAATGCCCGCTATGCCAGATGGCCAGTTCAGCCTTGTTCTTGTTGCTTTTGAGAGCTGGGTAAAGAAACACAACATTCAATACTGGAGCCTTACAATTCCCCCTTTTTTGATCTGCTTTTTGTGTGCGTAGGTCAAAGATCACACCTGTTGTTTATATGTCCCCCATGGAAGAATATGGAGGTGCTTAATGACTGCATTTCTTTAATCATAGAAATGTTAAAATGTACACAGAAGATAATAGACAGTCACACAGACATCAGGCAAAGAAGACAGAAACCAGAAACCGCCTACTCACAATTACAATATAGAGAGAGAGAGAGAGAGAGAGAGATAGCTGTATGTGTTTGTGTACAATATGATGTCAAGATGATAAGGACTGAGTAAATGGTTAATAAATGCTTCATGGAGGGCCCAGCCGTGGCTTAGTCGGCTGGGCATTGGGCTGCTACTAGTGGTGTCAACAATGATCGATTCGGCGATGCAATCCAATATGGGGCATGGACGATCCAGAATCGATCCGGCAATTTCCAGAATAGATCCGGCAATTTTTTTAAAGGGACACTGTGCAGGAAATGGTCAAAAAAGGTACTGCAACTATGCTGATAATTGAAACTGGTCTGACTATTGCCAAATTTGATCTTTACATGAAAGTTTACTAAGTAATAAACTAATATATTCTAGTATGGTCCAAGCACAGTCATATTTGTAGCTAAAAATGGCTACTTCTGGAAATTCAAAATGGCGGACCATGGAGAAGATCCCCCTTTTCATGTACGAACAGTGCAATTTTTCCAGTCATAATGAATACTTAGAATTTGATGGTGGTGGTAAGTATTCATGAAAAAGGTAACATTAGTGAATGGGCTGCATGGATTCTGGAAATAAACAACAAAAAATGTCACACAGTGTCCCTTTAAGTTTCAATTACTTCCGTGTATATTTCAGGAGCAAATGAATGTTACATTGAATAAAAGCACTTCAAACATTGCAAGACTAATACAGATTGATACAGACTGATACAGAAAACAGCCAATAAATTGTTGCTCAGTATCTGACTATTTGTAT
>NC_085876.1:40846130-40886130 GCF_034702125.1 Engraulis encrasicolus
GACCAGGGACAGAGGGGGCCCAAAATTGGGTCCTCATTACATTGTATGTATTGGATAAGGGGCCCTTTCAAATTAATTTGTCCTCCTGGGCCCGGCCAAAGCTGTCAGCCACCCCATACATGGGCCCACGTATTGATAATGATAACAAGCAGGAGCGGAGCGTGTTTGTGAAGCATAATCTTAATGCAATTGCACCCGCCATGATGGCAGCACACCAAATTGACAAGACAAAGACTAAACGGAACGAGGCACCGCTTGCAGGCCCCACTGTGTCTTAGTCCAGACAAATAAATATTAATAAAAGTGACATCCCCTTTCCAATGGGAGTCTTTTATTGACGTAAATCAAAAGCGGGTATATCGCTTGTTTGTGTGGAGATGATGATACGCATGCACACGGTCTCAGTGGCAGACTGCCGAACGGGGGGACTGGTGGTTCAAACGCAGGCCGGCCCTAAAATTCAATGTCGTAAAACTTTACAGCAGCAGAGCAGTCATTAAGAGTTTAAACGAGAGCCTTGTTTCATATTCAGTTGTTCATAAATGACTTGGCTAATCACCTCTTTGTGTGGCAATAAATTCAAGCAGGAGGAAGGTCGGTGAGAAAGTGACAAATTATGCACGACTCTCCTAATGTGCAACAAGGGAAAAATGGCGAGACATGATCACATGCAGTAGGTACGGTAAGCTTGAAAGTGTGTGTGTGTGTGTGTGTGTGTGTGTGTGTGTGTGTGTGTGTGTGTGTGTGTGTGTGTGTGTGAGAGAGAGAGAGACAAGACAGAGACAGAGAGACAGAGACAGAGACAGAGACAGAGAGACAGAAAGACAGAAAGACAGAGGCAGAGAGATTGAACAAGAGAGAGAGCATACATTCACTTCTATCTTCATTTCTAAGTTATTTAAAGGCACTCTGAGCTTAGTGATAGATGACTTTGTGCAGGTGGAGGTTTATCACTGTTGGGGCAGCATCCCGGAAAATGCCACTATTGAAATTACCTGTACTCCATCTCAAACTCCCATTTTGGGGATGTAATTATTGTGTTGAATGATGACTTTAGTGCTCAGTTCACAGAGACTTTTTGGTAATTAAGAATGCCTTTGCTTTGCGGTATTTAAGGCCGAGGAGCAGAATGGAAAAAGATCCATAAATGACAAACAAAATTAAAGTAAAGAAATGTTAAAACCGTGAAAGCCCTGTGGTATTTAAGGTGTAACCCAATGGCAAAACAATATAAATTGATAACAAATAAATTAAAGAATCTCCTTGAAATTCAGGGATATGAACGGTTCAGTGAATGGAGCTCCTCTGTCTTAACTTTTTTTTTTAAAGATATTTTTTATGGGCTTTTTGTGCCTTTATTGATGATAGGACAGTAGAGATTGACAGGAAATCAGTGGGACAGAGAGGTAGGGTTGGGACATGACCCAGGCCGGACTCGAACCTGGGTCCCCATGGGCATGCAAGCCCAAGTGGGGGGCTTAGTGCGCTGCGCCACAGTGCCCCCCCTCTGTCTTAACTTTTAGTCCTACTTCTACTGAAGTTCTAAACAAACAACACCGTTTGAAGCCGCTCATTTCTCCCTGTTAGTATCACTGTGCTGTGTCATCAAATCCTCACGTCTCCTGTGACAACCTGTCCTTCTTGTTCATCTCTCCTGATCCAGGCCACTTAAGGGAGACAATCTGTCATAACTGCCACCAAGCCTTCGTCAGATGTTTCGACAAGTATGGTCACCTCCAGCACTTCGGCTTCATTTGTGGCTGTGTGGTCCGGGGAGCACTGGTGGCTCGCGGCAGAGATCAGGTGGTCCGCGAGGGGAAATCTATATCTCCAAGACAAGCTAGCAGTAGGCTATATTTGTAGCATTATTACAAAGCTAAACATTATATTCATCACCACAACAAGACAGACTTGTAAATGTGAATAAAAAGTAAGTGATTTGCATCGAAATTAGCAGTGTCAAATTAGCACCCGTCAACTGTCAATTCAGTTGACATGTGATCCCTGAACATTTTTGAGGGGACAAAGTGGTCCTCGGTCTGAAAAAAAGTTTGAGAAACTCTAAGGTGATATGAGGCGAGATTCTTCTAGGGGTCTCTCAGCACTTCTGACACCATCACACAAAGGAGAGGATTATCAGACAGAGAAAGAAGAAGGCAATGAGGAGGACACACACAACTATTTTTTCTTCTTTAAAAAAAAAAAAAGTATTTTTATGGGCTTTTTTGCCTTTATTTTAGACAGGACAGTGAAGAGCGACAGGAATTGAGAGACTAGGTAGGCAAAGAAGGTGGATCTAACAAGGAGCGATACTCAATACAACGCCCCATTGCAACACTCTGCACCATTATTTTCGACTGCGGCCGCCATTCTGGAATAAGTATCGGACAAATTACATTGGAATGCATTGGCAATGTGTACAGGATTTCTACGTAATACGGTAAAACTACATCGATATAACTATCGGAAATTCTTCAGTTATGAATGCTTATACCATCTCATTTTTGTGTTGTTTTCAGCACAATCAGTGCAGAACTTAATTATCTATAAGGCTTAAAGGATTTATCCGGAGTTGGAACAAGTTTGCCTGATTTTTGCATGTTTGGGATGAAATACAGTCACTCTAGAGCAAAATCAAGGCAAAAGGATGCGTTTTGAGAAAGTTTGATAATATCACGTTAGCCTCGTTAGCCATATCAGCTATGCAATATGAAAGATGCGGGCATCGTTTTTCGGCGGTTACACACATTTCAAAAACACAACATTTTAAAGTCTTGCACAGCTCAAAACAACGTCACACTTACCTCGTAATATGTTGAGGGTATCCACACATAAACCGAAGTGTCCAAAGTCCTTCATGTATTCTTGAAAGGTCTGCAGAATGTGTTTTGTGAAGCTACTACCTTGAGAATATCTAAATTGCGGTCAAGACAACTATTTGACACTAAAGCCCACCAAGTAGATTGCCGAGTGCGTCGCACCATCAGCTATGATTATTTCCATAGCGAGTAACCACAGCTGATGGTGCGATGCACTCGGCAATCTACTTGGTGGACTTTAGTGTCAAATAGTTGTCTTGACCGTAATTTAGATATTCTCAAGGTAGTAGCTTCACAAAACACATTCTGCAGACCTTTCAAGAATACATGAAGGACTTTGGACACTTCGGTTTATGTGTGGATACCCTCAACATATTATGAGGTACGTGTGACGTTGTTTTGAGCTGTGCAAGACTTTAAAATGTTGTGTTTTTGAAATGTGTGTAACTGCCGAAAAACGATGCCCGCATCTTTCATATTGCATAGCTGATATGGCTAACGAGGCTAACGTGATATTATCAAACTTTCTCAAAACGCATCCTTTTGCCTTGATTTTGCTCTAGAGTGACTGTATTTCATCCCAAACATGCAAAAATCAGGCAAACTTGTTCCAACTCCGGATAAATCCTTTAAGTTGCCAAAGTAGCTAGCCATATTGTGCTAACTTTAGCATTAGATCCGCGGTCTTTCCTATGGCCAAAGAAAGTTGCTATGGCTACTGGTCATAACAAAATGACGTACGAGACTACCTGTTCATTCCAGAATGGCGGATTTGACTCAAAACTGACTCAAAACGCCCCCTTGACTGTTTCCCATAAAAGACCTGAGTGTCGCTTCTTGTTAGATCCACCATCTTTGGGGTAAGGATGGCGAATGACCCAGGCCGGATTCGAACCCTGAGTGTAACCCTTGGGCAAGTAAGCCCAAATGTGGGGGGCTTAGCGCGCTACTTCACAGCGCCCCCTGGACACAGACAACTTTCAACCAAGAGACATGTACAGTAAGTGACCAAAACATTGAAAAGTGAATTAATCATATTTTGCTAAATAGGCAGCGCTGGGAGATGTAGTTGTTGGGCCAGTGACAAACAAAAGACACTACCGTCTTTTTCTAGATACCACCACTGAGTGGAAGGCTGACTGGGACAAGACACAAGGGAGAGAGACAGGAGAAGAGAAAGCTGAGGGTTGAGGAGGGTGGTGCAGGGAAAATAATCTGACAGATAACCTCTCTGTGTGTGGCAGCTCTTGAGGTGATGTGAGGAGAGGATCTTTAACCAGCCTTAAGACTCCACTTCACTGTGATGCCTCCTCAGACTAACAGATCAGGAGCAGAAGAGAGCAAGAAAAGGGCAATCACTTTCAACAAAGGGAGTGAATTGGGGGGTGGCAGGCTGACAACTTACAATGACATAGTATATGACACAGAGAAAGTTTTTGAGAAGAAGAAAATGTCAGCAGTGAAAGAATAATGTTTTATCCACTTGTGTATGGATGAAATGCACTTCTAAATTCTCTTTGCCGGCATCCTTTGGCTATTATGGCACAAAGTCATTTTGGAGGCGCAGGCCACCTCTCTGCAATTCCACCATCAACATGAATGGAAAAATGACACAGTGTTGCTAAGGCCAACTGGATAGGACAAGGCAGATCGTGAAAAGACATGAGAGAGACAGCACAAGAGGGGACTGAGGAGAAATGGGAAATGAACTGACAGATGACCTCTCTCTGGGTGGCAGCTAATCTGCTGTAGGGCAGACCACCAGAACAGCTGGAGCTGCAAGTCACACATCTGCACCCTGCCTGCCTGCCCACCTCTCTCTCTTCAGATAAGCCTGACTGACCACGGACTGGAATTTAATCGATGTCTGTCTGTATGTCTATATGGCTACCTGTCATATCCTAATCCAGGGGACCAACTGGGACCCCCTGTCAGACTTGAGAATATTTGCTTTTTACCATGGCCTAACGGTAGGGCACTCGTCTACTATGTGGCCGACCCAGGTTCGATTCCCGGCCCGGGTCCTTTGCCGGCCCTTCCCCCGTCTCTCTCTCCCCCCACTCGCTTCCTGTCACCATCTTCACTATACTGTCATGAAATAAAATAAAAAGTCCAGAAAAAAGATATTTTCTCAACACACAGGACCCTCGTCCCATGCACCTCTGCTGGTTAAACGCCTCTGCTACCTGTAAACTGATATCTGTTCTCTGACTCGAATGGACAGAAGATGAACAGAGCAGGTGGACAAAGTAAAAGTAAAAGTACTTTTGCAGTGTAATTACAACAGTAGCACATGATATTACAAAGCTGTTACACCATTTACTCCATTTTGACTACCTATTGAGATAGACTTTGTTATTACTGAAAAACAATAAAAACCTAACAAGGACCCACCACAAACTCAACCCAACCTGTGCAGAATCAGCTTATCATAAGACAAGTACATTGGTCTACTTTTTACTAAGATGAGTAACCTGTGTTGGAAGGAAATGGTGTTTCCTACTTTTTCTTTTACTTTGTCCACCACTGGAACAGAGCTGTTGCAGAAGTGTGTCTTCCTTTCCGATTCCACATTTTCCACATTCCACATTTTCAAATCTTGTGTTTGTAAATAAAGGGGCTCCAGGTAGGATTAAATATATGCCATGTTTGCACCAACATACTTGCTGGCGACGTCACATTACAGTGACTATGCTAAATTAAAGCTAAGCTCAGGAGGTAGTTCAAGTTCAAGTTCAAGTTTCTTATTGTCCCCGAAAGGAGCAAATAAATGTGCAGCAAGGCAGCAACATATAGACAACAGATACCGCAGGACATACCATAAAGTGCAAGGTTAAAAAAGGACCATAAATGGGATTAAAAATAAAATTTAAAACATCATAATTAATAAAACAAAATAAAATAACACCATACAATCACACCATAAAATGCCATAAAAACACACCAGGGATCAAGCCAAGTCAAGTCAAAGTTTATTTATAGAGCACTTTAAAATGCAACAAGGTAGCTGACCAAAGTGCTGGACAGGCAGATAAAAGGACTTGAGGACCCCTTAAGACACACAAAGACAACAAAAAAAATAAAAATAAATAAACATGGAAACAGTGTAATCTTTGAAGCATTTAAAAAGTCATCAAGGTACAAGACACTGCGACAGACAGAAAGTGTTTTGTGCTCACTTATCCAACTCTATAGGGGACTGCGAGGAGTGCCTCGATTTGCCATGGGGTGGAACATCTCCTTTTAGCCAAAAGGCAGCTGCCCCTCGGCTCCTCCCTTCCTTCCTTCCTCAGGGCTGACACTGGGGTGAAGCAGATTGGTAATCCACTTAGAAGCGTGCCCCTTAATCCAGCAAAGGGGCAATGCCCTCGCGGATTAAATCTGGCATCCAGCTGTGTGTCACAACACCCGGCAGACATCAGAGGCCCGAGGGGATGTACAAATTAGCCGGATTTTCTGAGGATAAAAATCACTGCACAGTGAGTGGTGGAGGGTAGAAAAAGAATATCAGTGTCTGACCACGGTAAAGTCGACAGAGGGCCATTTTGATACAGTATATAGAATGTGACGCGTACGCGCACACACGCACGCACGCACACACACACACACGCGCACACACACACACACACACACACAAGCAGGTGACATAACCATCACAACCAACACTAATGGCTTTTTTCCCCCAGTAAAATGACCTTTGTCAAAATTGACAGATATAAAGTGTGCGGCCCGCCTCCAGTACTTTGAAGTGTGCAATCTAGCATGAGCAGGCCACAACCCACCAGGGTGCATCCTTCTCTTATCCTCCTTCCACATATAAGTAGGGCCGAATTAAGATGCCCTGGGGCCCCTAGATTACAGGTTGCTCTGGGGCCCCCCGGAGGGCAAATTTCACAACAAATTTACAACGCCAGTGTCATAATTACATGTTAGGAATTAAGAATAACATGTATACCAACTGTACTCAACAAAACAGATTAATTTTTCAATATTGGATCATGTCTCAATTCTGCTTTTATCCACTTTTGGCCATTCAGGGGCCCCCTGACAAGTGGGAGACCCCTAGGCTGCAGTCATATCGAGCCTGTGCGTTAATCCGGCCCTGCATATAAGCACATGAAAAGACACTCGGAAGACTGGAGAGCAAGAGCGGATTAGTGTACCGTAAAGGTCAATAGGAAAAAAAACATGAACACGGCAAGTCAAGACTTACCAGAAAAAGAATGTCCCAGCAAAGGTTAAGGACCATATGGAGAGTGACCCAAGGAGACTGACTAGGAAGAGGGCTGGCCTGGTGTCAGAGAGAGAGAGAGAGAGAGAGAGAGAGAGAGAGAGAGAGAGAGAGAGAGAGGGTTTTCAGGCCAACCTGAACCAGAATGGAGCCGGTGCCGGTGCCCGCACCTGTTACGTTCGGCACTAAAGTGCTTTTCTACGAACCGCCCGTGTTCATACTGGGCTCTGAACTTTTTCCGCATGTGACAGTGTTACCCGGATGAACCTGCTGATGGCCAAGTTGTCGTCACGGTTCACGGAGAAAAAACAAGTATTTTGCGGTTCGCATTGCGAATCATCTTTCCAGTTCATGAAGGGTAAGATCTGTGCGCCCGGGTTGGAAAAGACACAGAGAGGGATGGCTATAGCCTGCCCCTGCCATGGCTGTCATGCGGATGGTCTTTATCCCCTGTGTAGCCTGTCTGTCATAGTAAGAGATGACCAAAAGGGTGTGTTATGGTGATGGTAGTGATGTCCGGCTTTACAGATGTTCACATGCTCTGTGTGTGTGTGTGTGTGTGTGCGCATGTGCGTGCAGTGTGTATGAGTGTAGGTGTGTGTGTGTGTGTGTGTGTGTGCGTGCATGTGTGTGTGTGTGTGTGTGTGTAGGTGTGTGTGTGCATGTGTGTGTGTGTGTGTGTATTAGGGATGTGCACGAATATTCGAACCTTCGAATATTCGTTTTCCTTTCGAATTTAGAATAGTCCTGTCGAATAAAAAAAATCCAGCCAGTAAAAAAAAATCTGTGTTTGCCTCCCTTGCAGTGTTAAGTGACAAATGAAAAGTACTGCAGGGTTACATTAAATTAACCTAGTAGCTCCCCTGTATTCTAATTTCTCTGGTAGGTCTAGATACGATGCTCATCTTTCATTTCCAACCATTGAGAGTAAATTCTATTTACTCTCAATGTTTCCAACACGCAAGGCGAGTGTGTCTGAAAGCGTCCCGCCCCCCCGCCGACACGACACACACAGCCAGGGAGAAGCCACGCATCTCGTGCATTTCAGGAATGGGCATTGGGCATTCATAAATACATCGCTGACACTGTAAATCTGCTATTGGTGATGGTTTTTTAAACATGGACTGTCATCTGTAACTGTTCGGGAATAATGTCACATCAATTTGCGTCTGATTTGACCAGCGTAAACTTCTGCAAGGTAAGCTACTTAGCTGTTAGCCAACGTCAGTGTCAACAATGGCAGGTTATTTCAATACAGGTATCTTTAAAACGCTAATAATGATAAGCTAACAAACGAAGTAAGCTAGCTGAGTACTCTTATCTGAGGCAATTTTATTTGGCTCACTACACTAGGCCTATAATCTGCAACTATTTGGGGGTCGTTTCATATGGCGTTGCTTCGGATTTGTGAAACAAACTTTGTAAAAGCCACCCCTCTGTAGCCGTGTGAATCGGGATACTGTCTGTCAATTGCTAACTAGTTCTAATGCAGCCCAACTAGCGAACAACTACTGTTCAGTGGGGTTTACTTTGCCGTGCCACGAGAATGGAAGGAGGGGAAGGGAATGATAAATATTTCTCGTCACGGACGCACAGACTTCTTCTAGTGAACGTGCTGCTGGACGTTCAGAGGTGTACACTCGACAGCATTTTCACTGTAAATAAGTATTGAACTCTTTATGATACGTCGGCGGAATTAAGGCTACATGTTTCAAGGGATGACGGTGGGAGTCCCTCAGTCAGCAAACGCACTTTTTTTTTTTTTTTTTCCGAATTTCGAATAACATTCGAATAGTGGCCATCGAATTTCGAATAGTGTTTTTGGCAGAAATGCACATCCCTAGTGTGTAGGTGTGTGCGCGTGCATGCGTGAAGAGTGTGTGTGCAGTGTGTGTGTGTGTGTGTGTGTGTGTGTGTGTGTGTGTGTGTGTGTGTGTGTGCATGCGTGAGTGCGAGTGTGTGTATTGTGTGTGTGTTGTAGGAATATAGAAATATACACTCACCGTCCACTTTATTAGGTACACCTCTCTAATGCTGGGTTGGACCCACTTCATTAGGAACACCTCTCTAATGCTGGGTTGGACCCACTTCATTAGGAACACCTCTCTAATGCTGGGTTGGACCCACTTCATTAGGAACACCTCTCTAATGCTGGGTTGGACCCCACTCCATTAGGAACATCTCTCTAATGCTGGGTTGGACCCCACTCCATTAGGAACATCTCTCTAATGCTGGGTTGGACCCCACTCCATCAGGAACATCTCTCTAATGCTGGGTTGGACCCCACTCCATTAGGAACACCTCTCTAATGCTGGGTTGGACCCCACTCCATTAGGAACACCTCTCTAATGCTGGGTTGGACCCCACTCCATTAGGAACACCTCTCTAATGCTGGGTTGGACCCCACTCCATTAGGAACACCTCTCTAGTGCTGGGTTGGACCCCCTTTTGCCTTCCGAACTGCCTGAACTGCCTACAACAAAACTTGGGTAGGCTGTGGCATGCCAACAAATATAAATTGGTACTAATTGGCCCAAATTGTGCTAAGAAAATGTCCTTATGCCATTAAATCCCAAGCCTGAACTGAAATGTTGATGTAAAGCAGGGTTGACCCATGTTTTCATGCTGTTGATGCCAAATTCAGACCATTTAACCTGCAGTGTTGCACTAGATTTCAAGACTCATCAGACCAGGCAACATTTTTCCGATCTTCTAGTGCCGTTTATGTTGAGCCTGTGTAAATTGTTGCCTCATTTTCGTGTTCTTAGCTGACAGGAGTGGCACCAAATGTGGTTTTCTGCAGCTATAGCCCATTTGCCTCAAGATTTGATGTGCTGTGTAATCAGGGATTCTCTTATGCAAACCTCGGTTGTAATTAGAGATGGCGAAAATTGAAAACTCTTAACCGCCTACTGAGACTTATTAACAGGTGGTTAAGCGGTAATCTTAAATCATACAACGTTCGCGTGCCTGATATGCACAGCACTGATTTTTTTTTTATTTTATTTTTCACATAAGCCTTTTTTGCTGAGCAGACAGGACCTGCCATGTCCAGCCACTGTTGACAGATGGAAAATGCTGAAGTATCCTCAAAATTAACCTCAAAATTATCGTTTTTTTGGGGGGCTTTTTGAGAGGAAATTATTATTATAATTATTATTATTACAACCGGTTAACCGGTGGCAGAAAGTTTTAACCTGTTATCGTTGATCCAGTCGACTATCAGTGGAAACGGTTACAGGTTAACATCCCTAGTTGTAATGTTTTTTTTTTAAACTTAATTTTGCCTTTGTATCAACTCAAACCAGTATGGCTATTCTTCTCTGACCTCTGCCATCAACAAGCCATTTTTGCCCACAGAATCGCTGCTCACTGATTTTTTTTATTTTTCGTACCATTCTTTGTAAACCCTAGAGATGGTTCTGTGGGAATATCTCAGTAGACCAGCCATTTCTGACATTCTCAAATCAGGCCCTTCGGCACCCACACTGCCCTACAATCTAAGAACGCAGTAACTCTGAAAACTGCAAACTGAGAAAAAAGGCTTCAAAGTTTCCCATATGGCGCGACAACTGTGTTGTCGATAAATTGGTGGTGACACTTCCTGGTAATGCTTTTTTAGGATAGAAATTTAATGCACACAAAACCCCCCAAAAAACAACATTTATGTGTCTTTTTGCCACAAAAAACAGAGTTACTGCGTTCTTGGCTGGTATTACTGCCACAAAATGGAGTTACTGCAGGAGTTACTGCGTTCTTGGCTAGTATTACTGTCTACTCCCAAACTAGTCCCATTGGAACGTGCAGCAGTAACTCGCCGACTTACTGCGTTTTTGTTTTGTACGACGTAACCTTTAATCCAACACCACAGTACCTTTTTTTGGTAATTTTTGCACTTTCAAAATGAGTTTTCTCCAAAACGGGACGGTGTTGGACCACCATTTTTTGACACAAGACAAATGAGGTAGTTTAAAACCCATTTCCGATATTAAAAAAAATCGACCATTCTGAGTTAGGGGAGACCGGGGCTAGTTGGCACACTTTTCAGTTCGATTGTCATATCTTTGGCATACATTGCTTTAAAACTCCCCAACTAAGATATTCCAAAAGGGTTACATCTCAGCTAAATATTAGACACATGCATCTTTGGTTGATAATTCATTGTTTCCATCTATATGAGATTAAGGAATTGTTGTGAATTTGTGCCAAATTGCCCCAACCCGGGGCAAGTTGGCACATGTAGTTGGCAGACATTTAAATTGTATTAAATTATGTCAATGAACATGAAAACTGCTCAATAGTTACTGAATACTGAATATTTAAAATCTCATGAGTTACTGTTTAGTAAAATAAAACAACATTGACTGCTTTATGAAGTGAAACATAATCACTACGAATGCACTCCATTGTGGCTACAATTGCAGCTACAATATTGACTACAACTTATATTTAGGCATGTAGGCCTAGACAGTAGCATATGTACATTAATTATACTGTATATATTGCAATCATACTCATATTATTGGTAAATAGTAGTAGAATAAGAATTTTCCACAATACATCCAATACATTCTTATGGCCATAGAAAGTTAATGGTGTGCCAACTTGCCCCCGACACAACAGGACAGCACTCTTGACTGAAATCATGTTCTCCTGTTAACACCTGACATTACATAATTCCAGTTTTAATATCAAAGTATACTTAGATCCCCTGTCTATCACACAGAATATTTATATGTTTCTATTCCTTACTATTAGCTTTCTAGAACTAATTTAGTGGAAGGTGCCGATTCTTAGTTTGGACATCACAAAAAAGAGAAGTTTCACTCACTGTAAGATTTTATAATCTTGATCACTCTGAATTAGTTGGATTATCTCTATTCAAGATGGGCATCATGTTAGAGTTGGAATTTTGAAGATTGGACCTGTAATGGCCCAGAAAAGGAGGGTGTGCCAACTTGCCCCTGTGCCTACTAGCCCCGGTCTCCTACTGCGTTGTTTTGCACGGCAGCACAGCCATGCCATGTTAAAAGTCATTTAAATAACCTTTCTTCCACTTTACAATGCTTGGTTTGAACTCTATCAGATCATCTCGGCCATGCCTACATGCACAAATGCATCGAGTTGCCACCATGTGATTAGCTGATCAGAAATTTGCCTCAATGAACAGTTGTAACAGGTGTCCCTAATGTAGCGGCCGGTGAGTGTATACCGGTATCAGTGGTGTAGTCTACGTAGAACGCAGGTATACGGAGTATACCCACTTCTAAATTTCAGGGGCTTCAGTATACCCACTTAAAATTGATTGATCCATTATTTAGAATAGCATAAATATATACAGTATATCACGAAAGTGAATACACCCCTCACAGTTTTGCAGATTTTTGAGTATATCTTTTCATAGGAAAGCATTACAGAAATGTAACTTTGACACAATGATTAGTGACCTTTTAACAACATATTTAAGCACTTAAATTTCTTGTTCACTCAGAAAAAAACAAAATACAGCCATTAATGTTTGAACATGTACTCACAAAAGTGAGTACACCCCAGATTAAAATCCGGTAGAGAAGGGGCTATGTTGGCTCGAATCGTCTCGAAATGAAACGAAATGAAAAGGGATGACAAGGGAGGTCATCAGTGTGCGTTTCAACCTTTCTTTGCATTGAACTTTTAAATTTTGAGTCTGCATCTGGCTTAAATAGATTGTTGTGAGATTTGAATGCAATCCTATGGAGAATATCATGATCTGCTTCAGTAGTCACAGTGCATGTTGACATGCATGTTTCTTTTAGGTGTATTTCAGATTGCCAATGTTGACAGCATTCATGCATCCCCAAACCATGTCAGTCCCACTACCATGCTTGGCTTATGAGAGGATACACCTTTTTTGTAAAACTCACTTGTTTACCACCACACATGCTTGACACCATCTAAAGCAAATGTGTTTATCTTGGTCTCTTCAGATCACACAACATGGTTCCAGTGATTCATATCCTTGGTCTGATCATCTCTCTTGAGACCAAGATAAACAAATTTGCTTTAGATGGTGTCAAGCATGTGTGGTGGTAAACAAGTGAGTTTTACAAAAAAGGTGTATCCTCTCATAAGCCAAGCATGGTAGTGGGACTGACATGGTTTGGGGATGCATGAATGCTGTCAACATTGGCAATCTGAATCTGCATTCAAATCTCACACCAATCTATTTAAGCCAGATGCAGACTCAAAATGTAAAAGTTCAATGCAAAGAAAGGTTGAAACGCACACTGATGACCTCCCTTGTCATCCCTTTTCATTTCGTTTCATTTCGAGACGATTCGAGCCAACATAGCCCCTTCTGTACCGGATTTTAATCTGGGGTGTACTCACTTTTGTGAGTACATGTTCAAACATTAATGGCTGTATTTTGTTTTTTTCTGAGTGAACAAGAAATTTAAGCGGTTAAATATGTTGTTAAAAGGTCACTAATCATTGTGTCAAAGTTACATTTCTGTAATGCTTTCCTATGAAAACATATACTCAAAAATCTGCAAAACTGTGAGGGGTGTATTCACTTTCGTGATATACTGTATACCCACTTCAAAAAATGTTCGAATATACAGTATACCCACTTCAAAAAAGTAGACTACACCACTGACCGGTATATATACAGTATATTTCTATATTCCTTCACTGTATGCGAGCTGCGTGTATGCGAGCTAGTGTCTGCCTCTACCTCTGTCTGAGTGAGTAGGTCACTGCCTCCGCTCTGCTCTCCCTCGTGATGGATGAGCTCGGCTGATGTGGACTGACGGCCGGCTGGCTGGCACTGGAGTCAGACGCGGCGAGCTGAGACCTGATCTGGGACCAGATTAGCCCATCGCGCTCGCTAAATGAGTTTAGGCATTCATTCATTCATTCATTCATTCGCTATGGCCAGAAGCACTGATTGGACGTTGACTGATCTGGAGAATGGCTGTCTGTGTGAATATGAGTCTGTGGAGACGGAGTGAGAAGTGATGGTCATCCACAAAGGACCGAGACCTGATCCAAAACCAAATTAGCCCGACGCTTGCTAAACGAGTTTGGCATTTGTTATGATTTAATGTTGACTGATCTGGAGAATGGTCGTCTGTGTGACTATGAGCGTAAGGTGCTGATAACACAAATGTTTTTAACTGTGTATAATTTCTTATCTGATTACGTGTAACACGACATGTGGATAAAAAAAACTCCATCATAACAAGTGCATTTTAGCCCACCAAAATGGGACATTTTTAAAACTGAAGTTTGAAATGTCCATTATAAAAAGGCCAAAACCAATGCGTTTTCAAAAACATCCACATAGGCCTACCTGTTAACAGCTTCTAAGAAAATGGTAAGAAGTGAGCTTCATCCACAGGGTAGTGACCTGATCTTGGAGCAGATTAGCCTGGTGCTCACGAAATGAGGGCGCATTCGATAGCCTATGGCAGGGATGCCCATTTCAGGCCCGGGGGCCAAATTTGGCCCGCGGAACCATTTTATTTGGCCCACGAGATCATTTCAAATGTGTATTACAGTTGGCCCACATACACCATTAATGTATAGCGTAACACAACTTGAACATGGAATTTTCTGTGTCACAGGATGTGCAGATACATTTTAACTAACAAATATGATGGGAAAGACTGTATGCACAATTTAACTATGAGTATGAAGTGCATGCATGCACAATTTTAGTCCATTTGTAAAAATAATTGTTGTGTTCGGCCCGCGACTTCGTTCCAGATTTTGATTTTGGCCCTCAGTCAATTTGCGTTTGACATCCCTGGCCTATGGGCAGCAGCACTGGACAGCACAACACACCACAGAATGGTCTGATTTGACTTTCACATCTTTGGTGAATGCCTGCATGCCTGTATAAATGTGTTATGCAGTAACATGGTGAGAAGTGATCCACATTGACACGGGTGAGACTATAATCTAGAACCAGATAAGCTTGTCACTCGCTTGCTAAAACAAGTTATGAATAGGCCATGCCATCAGCTCTGCATAACAACACAGGGTCTGGTTTGACTTTGACAGTTTTGGTGAAAGGCTGTCTGTAGGCAGGGTTGCCAGATGAGGCTGATGATTTCCAGCCAAAAAATGCTCAAAACTCCACTAAATCCCGCCCAATGCTGTTGATTTCTATGGCCAAATATTGGGCGTTTATTTTTTTGGCTAAATGCCATTTTTATCTGCAGATTGCCATCCTAAGCAGCCCAATTGGGCAGGAAACCGCCCAATCTGGCAACAGAGCTGTCTTTGGTGAATGGCTGTCTGTATAAATGTGAGTCTAACGGGGAGGGTAATGAGAGAAAAAGGGTATCTGCATCGACGGAGGTGAGAAGATTAGGACCAGGGGTCCGTTTCTCGAAAGCGTCTTTGCTATTGTCGTTAGCAAAGTCCTTCGTAAGAGCGACTCAACTCTCTCTCGACAGCGACGCTCACCACTAAATCCAAGGGAACGGTAAGACGGTCTTAAGACGGTCTTAAGGCGGTTAGCAACGACAAGAATCGAGAAACGGACCCCAGATTAGGAAAGTGTGTGCTAAATGAGTTAGCAGAGTTGACCAAAGAAATAGTAAAACTAAAAACAAAACATGCCATAGTTTCCTTCCAACACTAGTACCTTCACTGACTAACTACAGTCTACAGTTACGATAGAGCGATTGCACTGGGTGAATGGAATGTATAATTTAATTTTAATAATTAATTTAATAATTTCATTTTAATTGTTGTATTTGTATAGCACTGTATCATACAAGGCATGCAACTCAAAGTGCTTAACAAATGGGAAAAAAACATCATTGTTAGAGATGGATTTAAAAGGAGAGGTAGAGAGGGGAGGCAGAAATAGCAAGAAGGTAGAGGAAGAAGAGATAGATAGAGATTGTAGAGTCATAAGGTCCACGTAGGTTGGGACCAGGATTCTTAGAGGCGTAAGGTCCATAGTGGCTGGGTCTAGCAGAAGTCATAGATATAGTCACACTGAATTTGGGCGCTCAGAAGCGACCCCTGGTGGCATCAATTTGGGGGTTTTCTTTTTAGTTTTTGTTTGTTTTGTTTGTTTGTTCTTTTATTAGGAACAACAACATATAGCCACCTCATTAGGTACAATGGAATAACTGGTGTAACCGCTTTGTAATATTATTAGAGATGTACAGGATCCAAGATCCGGTTCCGGATCCGGCAGGATCTTAAGCAGTGGATCCGGTATTCGGTAGTCGTTTAAAAATCAGGATATGGGGCATCTCTACTTTTTACGTAGCCTAGGCTTTTCAGTCAGTCTTTCACAACCCCAATCGCTGCATGAAGTGAAAGCCCTTTGGAAGCGGCCGTTGCAGGAAGTGTAGCAGTAAGCCAATGAGTCTGAAAAATAGTTTGCGCCAACGTAATACAAAGGGCCCACGTGTGCGAGTTAGCCATGCGTTTCAACTCTTTCGTAGGATCCGGTATCCGGGTTCGGATCCGGCAGGATCTTAAGCAGCGGATCCGGTATCCGGCAGGATCCTAAAAATCAGGATCCGGTGTATCTCTAAATATTATGTGTTGGTGCTGGTGGTGCTTACACCATAAATTTACTTCCACTTTTACTTTGGCCAGCGTGGTCTGTGAGTTCGGCACACGTGACGCAAATGACCAAAAGCACTGCACAGCACAACACAACCTGAAGGCCTGATAGGATTTTGACAGATTTGGAGAGCAACCGTCTGCATGAATATGAGTCTAACTTCCCTCAGGGGCAAGCAAGGGTGATCTTCATTCATACGCCGACACCTGATCTGTGAGCAGTAACACGACCATGACCACCACCAGCACGCCGTAACACAGAAGGGTCTAGAAGGGTCTGATTGGAATTTGACAGATTAGACCAGTGTTTCTCAACCTTTTTTTAGGCGAGGCACCCTTTCAATTCATGAAAAATTTCAAGGCACCCCAAACCAACAAGCCGTAACATGGCATCGCATCCGGTACCACACAAGCTTAGAAAAGTAACACATTTGGAGACGTCACACGACCTACGTTCGAAGTTGCAGCTGACTGGGCCGACCTATATTTACTTTATTGTGTGTAAATGGCAGATGAAAGATTCCACTGACTAGCATTAACGTATCAATTTAGACAAATATGTATTATATTACATAATTTATTTATCATCCATGTTTCCGCGGCACCCCTGAGGAGAAACACTGGATTAGATGAATGGCAGAAATACAATGGCCTGTATGAAATACAATAGTCTGTATAAAGATGTGTCGATCCATACTCAAAAATGCAGAGGATGCGCGCACATCGCAGTGGCACAGGTGCTGGACAAAATGAAATAACTGAAGTGAATGATGAATGTCTGCAACACTGTTAATGCTCCCAGATTTTCAATGGCATTAAAATCTGGGAGCATTAACAATGTTGCAGACATTCATCATTCACTTCGATCCACATTCACACGGGTGGTACTTACTGTAAAGGGCAACTCCTGTCAATTTCAATGTGCTGTTGTATTGCTCACGCTACCATTGACTTGTCAGTTCCCGGTGATGCCGCAGTTTTTGGCCCAGCCCTTTCCGACATATGAGCTATTCTAATGGGGGCAACTTTTGTTTACATTTATTTTTTAAATGAGCATAGGCCTACTCCAAATATTTATAGTATCGCTGTTTGCTAGCTGTCAGCTGATGTTGCATAACCTTTTGGATGCTTTTGAGAATACATTCTTTTTTTAATGTAATGTAAACAAAAGTTGCCCCCATTAGAATAGCTCATATCTCGGAAAGGGCTGAGCCAAAAAATGCGGCTTCACCGGGTACTGACAAGTCAAGGGTAGCGTGAGCAATACAACAGCACATTGAAATTGGCAGGAGTTGCCCTTTAACCTGGGACCAGATAATCTTGTCAATTGATTAAATTGAGCTAGTCACCGCCCTGCCATGGCCATACGGCAGGGCATTTTGTCTACCATGTGGCTGACCCGGGTTTGATTCCCGGCCCGGGTCCTTTTGCCGGCCCTTCCCCATCTCTCTCGCCCCACTCGCTTCCTGTCACCACCGTCACTATCATGAATAAAGTCAAAAAGACCAAAAGATATCTTTAAAAAAAAAAAATTGAGCTAGGCACAGGCTACAGCCAGCAGCAGTGGCACCACATCACATCATAACACAACACAAGCATGGGCGCAGATAGCAGGGAGGACGGGGGGACATGATGTACCCAGATTTCCATTCACCTGGATCCGTCCCCCTCACCTTTTTGGAGAAAATATCTGATTTCTGCCTTTGCATTTTGCAATGTGTGAAATAGCGCCTCCCTGGACCATTCACTTTCATATGTGGCAAAAAACGGTATTACACCATATATATAAATCTATTTTTTGATTGGCTAACAGCCACTGAAGTCCCAGATTTGAAGCGCCATAAACAGAGCTGGCTTTATGAAGGAAGTGGAGCGAAGAGCAGACGTCATATTTACATTACATTTTTGGCTCAGACCAGTTGCTTGCTTTTATAATTTAAGTTAATCTCGAGGATAGTCCCATTCTTGCTAGCTATGATGTGGATTACAAAAACTGTGGAACGTGAATGATGATGGTGGAAACGCATGGATTAAAAGTTGGGATAAATAGTTCTACTGCGGTCAAGACAACTTTTAAGGTAAGGTCAATAATAGGTTCATGTCCGCTGTGACGCTGTTTGTAGCCTAGTTGCTGATGTTAGCTGATGTTAATTGTTCAGAAGGGCTTTTTGGTCTCTTTGTCGCCTGTTTTCGAGTGAAAAGACATCTTTGTTGGGCCATGCCATGACAGCTGTCAATCAAGTAGGCTAGCCTAACGCAGGTAGCTGTCGTGTTCACTGTCCCTGGTCTGTATGCTGTCAACGTCTGACTTCATTAATTTTTTTAAGGAGCTCCTTTTTGGAATTATGACTGCGGTGGTGTTAATCTGTTGGACGCATTTACTGTGAATTGTTGTTAAGCGGTACTACAACGCAAACGTGTGGCTTGTAGCGGTGGAGTGTAGATGCAATTGAAACGCAGCGTGGTAGAAAAATGACTGATTAGAACTAGTAGCTTGGAGCTCAAGATCACCATTTAAATGCGCCGCTTTTATCAAAAATGTCTAATCTGGGGGAGACCCCAATATCACACGCCCCAAAACCGCGCCTGGATTGAAGTTGTGTTTTACATGCAATAGGCCTACCACCGCGAGACTGGTCGTCTTAAAATGTCTACAGTACTAAATCACACACTGTTGCATAGCCTGCTGTAGGCCTACATTAGTAGTACAACGTGAAATTTGTTGACACAGTTGTCCTGTTTAAAGGTTGAATTGGTTGGGAAAGTACTGTAGCACTTGCTGATGGGATGGGAGAGGTGTGTTTAGAAGCGCGCGCAGGGGCGGGTGAGTCTTGGTGGGAGGGAGACTCGTGCACATTCTCAGTAGAATCTGTAAAGCTGGAGCGGTTTAAACATTTGTTAAAAATATCATGTATCAAGATTTAAAATAGTTAATGTAGTAGACCTACAAAAGCAAATAAAATTATTTAGCGGAAGATGAATATGCCACTAACAATAAAAAAAATGATATTCAGTGTACAATAATAATCCCCCCCCGCCCCCGGACGGTTGGTTGTGAAAATGTCCCCCCCAGTTTTTAAAAGCTATCTGCGCCCATGGACACAAGGGGCCTGATGGGATTTTGACAGATCTGGAAAATAACTGTCTGAGTCTAACGCCCACAGGGCAAGAGTGATTTTCGTTCACAGACGACCGAGACCTACAGTAACTTGGGACCAGATTTGCATCATGTGCACTTAATGAGTTAGACACACGCAACGACCAGCAGCACTGATTGCACTACAAAGAAGGGCATGATTGGACTCTTTAACTGATTTGGAGATTGACTGTCTAGTCTACACACAAATACAAGTGCCAAGGTGAGAAGTGATCTATGTCCTGTGTAGGGTCGGATTAAGATGGCGTGGGGCCCCTAGGCTAAAGGTTGCTGTGGGGCCAACAGAGGGCAAATTTAGATACAAATTTACACAACAGTGTCTTAATTACGAGCTAGAATTAAGCATAACATGTCTACCAACTGTACTCTACACAACAGATGATTTTTTCAATTTTCCATCTTGTCACATTTCTGCAATTTCTCACTTTTGACCAATCAAGGCAGGTAGGGGCCCTTAGGCTGCAGCCATACCTAGCCTGTGCGTTAATCCGGCCCTGGTCATGTGTGTCCAGAGAGTTGAGACCTGATGTCAGAGCAGATTAGCTTGTGGCATGCTTAAACGATGTTAGCGCTTTGCTATTTCCCATGACATCCATCAGACAGAGCCTGAGGGGAAATACAAATTAGCCCAATATGCTCGTGATAAAATCATCACTATGCACAGGTGTGGGCGGTACAAAGAGAACATACCTGTACGTTTCAGCGCCCACATTCCCATCCCATATCATAGTGCGGTATAGATAGTGTAAGGTCATGATTAGAGGTGATCTATGTTGTCTTTGCAGTCGGCTGAGACCTGATGTGTGACCCAATGAGGCCACCATCATGAGATAATGGTTTAGGCCAGTGGTTCCCAACCTTTTTCATCTTGGGGCCCACTCGAAATTGTGAAAAATGTTCGGGGCCCACCTCTGACCCAATTAAGAATAAAACTCAAATAAATCAACAGCAACACACACCAAAATATGATTATTATTTTTGGAAAATGATTTCAAGGCCCACTTGGAATACCTTCAGGGCCCACCAGTGGGCCCCGGCCTATAGGTTGAAAACCACTGGTTTAGGCATTCCCCATGGGCATGGACACGGGTTGCCACAAAGCAAAGACAATCTGACGATCTGACGATCTGACTGGCGTTTTAATTCTGCATGCAGGGCCGGGCCTTGTGGATTTGCTGCCCTAGGCGAGTAATTCAATTCAGCGCCCCCCCATACGTGCTAAAATTGTGCAGTCTGTAACTTTTTAAACAGTGCAGGGGGGGGCGGCAAATGAGGCGTTGTTTATGATTTACTATCATTGTGTCCATTGAGATGATGTATTATATTCTTAACACATTGACTCCCAAGTCACGTAAAAATACGTATTTGCCTCCCATGCGTTGGCTTCCAAAACGTAAAATTACGTTTTTACGTTTTTTTTAATGGATTCTGAATCTACACATTCTAATGCACATTCTGTGTGATTTTCAGAATTGTGTGATAAACAGAACTGACAAAGATCATGAAAACACCTACAAATTCAAAACTCCAACAAAGTCAGGATCTGGATATTTCATCATCTGTGCATTTTATTACACACAGTATTTGACGGCCTCGGAACAATACATTGAGCCTCTTAAACAGCATATTTGTAGCCCAGCGCATATAATGACAGAGATCAGAAGGTATTTACTCGCTACCATGTTGTTAGATGGTCAGCTAGGTCCCGTGAAATGCGGAACTAAGGGGCGGGACTTTCAAGCTCTATTGGCTACCGTATAACCACTTTAGGGGCTATTCACTCAGTCATATTACGTTTATGCATATTACGTTTCATTTTATCTACCGATTTTTTAAGTCTTTAAGCTAATTTTTC
Source organism: Engraulis encrasicolus (assembly GCF_034702125.1). Lineage (NCBI taxonomy): Eukaryota > Metazoa > Chordata > Actinopteri > Clupeiformes > Engraulidae > Engraulis > Engraulis encrasicolus. The sequence goes on from NC_085876.1 coordinate 40,867,769, forward strand.
ATCTAATTGTTTAATCTAGTTGTTTTACTTTGTAGCTTGGGTGCGAAATTGATTTTTATGATTATATTACACTTTGCTGACTTCGCATCCAGCTCAATTTACAGTTGTTTACTTCAGGCTTCAGGTACAGAGGTAAGCCCCGTAGTAGAGCAATGTGAGGTTAGATGGCTTGGTCAAGGGCATACAGCACCATGAATAAAATCACAATTACACTTAAGGTACCTATGTAAGTGAAGTGAAGTGAAAGCTCCAACTCCCATTGTCATTGTGACGCAGCACTCCACAACACACAAGTGTTGACTGCACACTGTACACAACAAAATTGCACTTATGCTTCACCCGTGCAAGAGGGCTGCCCCCAATGGTGCTCCAAGGGAGCAGTGCGGCGGGATGGTACCATGCTCAGGGTACCTCAGTCATGGAGGAGGATGGGGGAGAGCACTGGTTAATTACTCCCCCCACCAACCTGGCGGGTCGATAGTCGAACCGGCAACCTTTGGGATACAAGTCTGATGCCCTAACCGCTTACCCATGACTGCCCAATACATGTGCAAGAAATGTGCAAGAAAATAGCTCCCCATCATGAGTGCAAAGAAATAGTACAGTGTGTACATAATACAATACATACAGAACAATTGACAACTCAAAATATTGTACATGAGATGTTATCATACTCATAATCTTGCAGTCCTCTGTGATGATGAGGATAATAAAGAGGGAACACACGGAAAGAAGATGCGCCTTGGTACACTCCCATGGATACATTTACAACTACAAACTCTTTTTATGTCATGGCAGCCAGTGTTAGGGGAAGGAGTGGCAATGACAGTCTAAGAAGTATGCGCCTTGATCAAGTTTAAAAGCCCTTCTAGGTACGGGCATTAGGAAATATTAGCCTATGGCTACAAATGCTGTGATGCCTTTCTGTTAGACTGCTGTATAGCCTACATCAGGGGTCCCCAACCTTTCTGGGCCTGAGGGCTACTCGAGTGCTACCAAGGGCTACTCGAGAGCTACTTGTTTGTTCAAAATCCTCGACTGATGTCTTGACATAATTCCCAAATCACACCATGATTGAATGATAATTTGCTTATAGGTTATAAAGAAATAATCTTATTTAAACTAAGAAAAACATTAACTTTGACTAAAATCTTGTAGTTATCACTGTTTACTAACATCTTTGGTGGGCACATCAGAAGCTCCAGAAGGGCTACCTGGCACCCGCGGGAACCACGATGGTGACGCCTGGCCTACATGATGTGCATTCGTCCCTATTCAAATAAACCATAACTGAACTGAACAGAAGTTTGTTCCCAAGTCCCCACTTAGCAGTCTCTGTTTTGTCATTTGCACAAAGTCTCAATGCCATGGGAGTGCTGTGCTGAGCCTGTCATGGGTTCAGAAGTGTGATGGCAGAGGGAGAGATAGAGAGAGAGAGAAAGAGAGACTGAGAGACGGAGAGAGAGAGACAGAGAGGGAGAGAGACACAGAGACAGAGAGAGAGAGAGAGAGAGAGAGAGAGAGAGAGAGAGAGAAGCCACTCTTTTGTCTGGAGAATCCCTGGTGTGCGCTTGGATCTGCAGCGCCCGTCAGAGGGACTAGTGGAGGTCAAACGGAGTGTGTGTGCAGGTCAGAATGAGTGAGGTCTCTTTGATGATGTGTTCTCTGCCCGGGAGGAGAGCAGCGGTTATTCACATATTCACTCCACCCCCACACTGTTTATGAACTCCCCGTCTCCTCTCACACACATTGGGCATTTCCCAATGTCTAGTGTGCGTCCTTCGAAGTGTATCAGCCTTCGTAATCAGGCCCAGTGATTGCATACTCTTTGGGTGAACCCTGTGGAGTATCCAATCACTGGGCGTGACTAATTAGGCTGACACACTTCCAATGCTCATACACTTGACATTGGGAAATAGTGACTATTCTGCTCTTGTGTGGGATTTGACCTGTAAACCTTAAATACCAAGAGTCACTGCCTGAAAGCATTCGGTGAGAGCTGACTGTTACTTGTTATGTCACATTAACTTCATTAATTACAGACTACAGACCTCCTCAAATGTCAGCTTTGTAATCAACATCTACTGTAGGGTGCAATAGTCCAGAACCTCTAAATGCCACCACTCTGCCTGTACATGAACAGTCTGATGGGAATGAAGATGTGAGTTGATGTGACATGTTCGTCAAAAATGAATGTACACAAATACTGTATATGTCACTCGATTCTGAGGTACTCCAGTTTTCTTTTTTTTTCTTCTTCTTTTTTTTGGAGTGGGGGGGGCAACTTTATTAGGACAGGATAGTGAAGAGTAGGACAGGAAAGGAGTGGGAGAGAGATGGGGAGCGGTCGGCAAAGGACCTGGGCTGGGAATCGAACCCAGGTCAGCCGCATTGCAGGTGAGGGCCCTACTGGGCGGCCGCGGCAGTGCTTGAGGTACTCCTGTTTTCAGTCACGTTCAAGACACTCTGTTGGATAGCCATTCTGTCCGTTGATTGGCCGGCAACCATTTTGCTTTTTGCAGTACGTGCACACACTCCCCCACTTCCCCCCTTCCTCAACACACACCTTCACCTTCAATACCCACCCTGCTAGTCAAACACATGCACACACACGCGCGCGCACGCGCGCGCACGCGCGCGCACGCGCGCGCACGCGCACGCGCACACACACACACACACACACACACACACACACACACAGACACACACACACACACACACACACACACACACACACACACACACACACAGACAGACAGACAGACAGACAGACAGACAGACAGACAGACAGACAGACAGACAGACAGACAGACAGACAGACAGACACACACACACACACACACACACACACACACACACACACACACACACACACACACACACACACACAGACAGACAGACAGACAGACAGACAGACAGACAGACAGACAGACAGACACACACACACACACACACACACACACACACACACACACACACGACACTTTTCTGTATCTTTCCAAACATTGAGGAGACTCTAACTAAAATGTGTTTTAGCGCTCAAAGTCCCGGAGCCAAGCCAAATTCCTTTCAATGTCACAGGTCAGCAGAAGAACCCTTTTCCCCCCTTTTCTTTTATATTTTGTGTGTGACATGCAGCATGATCTGATTTCCTCTACTGCTGTGGCTAAACAGAAATCAGGATGGAGATACACTAAACAGGAAGGAGGGAGGAGATGGGGGACGGGGGATGAGGCGGCATTGTATCCGCTGGCTCCTCTAATGAAACTTTGTGTGCATGACTGGTAGTGCAGACAGGAGCCCTCCATGGATTGGCCTTGGTGTGTGTGTGTGTGTGTGTGTGTGTGTGTGTGTGTGTGTGTGTGTGTGTGTGTGTGTGTGTGTGTGTGTGTGTGTGTGTGTGTGTGTGTGTGTGTGTGTGTGTGTGTGTGTGTGTGTGTGTGCACACGCCAGTGAGAGCTAGACAGAGTTTCACAGACAGGCTCATCCGCAGACATCTCAGTCAAACTGGGCTGATGTGTGTGAACACACACCTTCACCTTCAATACGCACCCTGCCAGTCAAACAGATGCACACACACACACACACATGGCTTGTCTGTTTCTTTCCAACACATCCAAACTTTGAGGAGACACTAACAAAAACGTGTTGGCACTCTCTGTCTCTGCCTCTCTCACACACACCTGCCTCAGTCTCTCTCCCCCCCTCACCACCAGCCCAGGCTGTTAGCTCCGTTAGTGTGACTCATTGGTGAATCGATGGCTCCTCTTCATTTCATCCTCTGACAGGGGAATTAGCGCGGCGGGCCGCAGCGGAAGCATCCAGGCTAATTAATTGGCCCAGTGACCCCTGTCTGGTGCTGCCGTTGAATGGATGGATGGATGGATGGATGGATGGATGGATGGATGGATGGATGGATGGATGGATGCAGGGAAGCCGACAGGGGGAGGACAAAGGGGTCTGTTGTCCCGGGCCCAGGGAGAGAGGAGGCCCATAATTGGGTCCTCATAACATTGCATGTATTGGATCGGGGGCCCTTTCACATGACATTGTCCCAGGCCCCGCAAAAGCTGTCAACAGCCCTGGATGGATGGATGGGTGGATGGATGGAAAGGGTGTGATTTGTAAGGGTAGGATGGGGGGATTGTACCATATTCTAGTATTAATATTGCCACTTCTTCTACACGTTTTTTTTTCTCGGTTTAATGTGACTCCTAAGATATTAAATAAAATCTGAGTAGTTTTTGTCACCTCCGTCAGATGTCAACACCGTCAGGTTCTGTTCCATAGCTTGTCAGCTTGTTCCATACTGTATGTGACTGAATTGTGCTGGTTAATGAAAAATTATAACATATAATTATTATGAGATATTAGTATTCACTGTGATCCAAAATTACTGTATACTCTAGTCTCCACTGAGGCACATTTGGAGGCTTTTTTGTCAACAAAGTCAGGTGTTGATATCGGATGGAGGTGACAAAAAAAGGAGTTTTACGTGTTTTTGACATGTTTTAAGAATATGCTTACAATATGAATCTACAATTCTATTGAATTTTTAAAATAATTCTTGATTTAAATACAAATAGTCTGTCTGGTCAAAAAAGGGAGTCCAAGGCACTCTTCTTGTGGAAAAATATTAAAAAGGCTTTATTGAAACATGGCTATTAAGTTTAAAAACATGGGAGCAGAGACCCATGCGTTTCGGCGCAAGCCTTCTTCAGGGTACTGCTCAAACAGGAATTCCTAACACCTGCCCAGCACAGGTAGGAAAGTCACATGCACCATTTCCCAGGTAAACATTACATGCAAGGGTCACTACTGGTGTCCACGCAGGTGTCAAAAGCCAGTAAATGGCCAGGTAGAGAGAGAGAGAGAAGCCAGTGAATGGCCAGGTAGAGGGGGAAAAAACATATATACAAACAAAAGATACATAAAGAGCCACTAAGGTGGCTTAGGTCAGGACAGCTACCAATACTAGAAAACCACTTATAAACAAAGAAGTCATTACAAATAAGGACTAAAATCAATTTCTTCAAGATGAATAAATAAATAAATAAATAAAATAAATAGACTCAATAGACATAGATGGAGGATGGAAACCATGTCCTGTTTAGGGCATTAATAGCTGAGGGGACACAACTACATCTATACCTTTTAGTTTTGCACTTTAGCTAAACTAATGTATTGCTGTTGGTCATACGCCCTACACTAGTGTGTAATGGTGGATGCTCTATGAATGTCTAAATGTGCACTGTGTAAGATTTTTAGTTGCTTATTTCCAGAATTCATTCTACCCATTCACTAATGTTACCTTTTTCATGAATACTTAGCACCACCATCAAGTTCTAAGTATTTATTATGACTGTAAAAATTGCACTTTTCTTACATGAAAAGGGGGATATTCTCCATGGTCCGCCATTTTGAATTTCCAGATATAGCCATTTTTAGCAGCAAAGAATGTGTGTGTGTGTGTGTGTGTGTGTGTGTGTGTGTGTGTGTGTGTGTGTGTGTGTGTGTGTGTGTGTGTGTGTGTGTGTGATATATACTGTATATGGTGTCATTTGCTCTGATATTTCTCTTTGAAGAGGTAAAAAAACAAGCAGACACGTGGTGGACACTACAACAACTAAGCCAATGTCACGGTAACACATCGGAAAAATTGTCAAACAACGAATCTGACACAGCAAGGTGTCAGGTCAGCTTAATGTAAGGTCTTGGTGTTGGCCAACGGCCACAGGCGTGGATAAGGATGTGCTCCCTGAATGACTAAAAGGTGACCAAGTCCAAGCAGTTTAAGATACATTACCATGTTGTCCTCTGGGCAGATATGTCTCCACCAAGAACAAAAATGTGTGTGTGTGTGTGTGTGAGGTGGAGAGCTCTTCGGATTACGAATCTGACAGGAGAGGAGGGAGCAGTCAGGTCTAACTAATGTTTTGCAGTTGGATGCAGCCAGGCCCTAGTGCGGATGTGGTGGACAGTCTGTGAATGTCTAAAAGGTGGTCCAGCAATGTCAGCAGGGACACACGAGCCAGGGACACACGACCTGTCCTGGACACATAATCAGTAAAGTGAAAAGACGTTGGCCAATGTAACAGGGGGAGACTGTAAAACTGTGTGTGTGTGTGTGTGTGTGTGTGTGTGTGTGTGTGTGTGTGTGTGCGTGTGCGTGCGTGCGTGTGTCTGGCAGGATAATGGACCTGACAGCAGAGGTGAGAGGCAGGTCAGATCTGGCTGTTGTCCTGTCGAGGACACTCACCTCAGACAAGGTGTCGTGGGTGGTCGATGCCTTCCGAATGTAGAGGATGTTGAGCGCCGATCAAACTCTATCCTCCATAGTGACCTTCATGGGGACAGTATTCTTCAGCATGTGGACACGTTGCAGTGTATTGATGGGGGATGAAGGCGGTCTATATCCCTGGACACCTGGCTTCAAGGTCAGGGAAGATGACCTTTCTCTTCTTCAGAACAGGTGAGTGTAACAACAACATCCTGAAAAGAAACACTTCCAGCTGATTTATGAACCGTTGTGAACTGTTTCATGTTTTTTCTACCCGACCTGTGCCTTTATGATTTTTTTTGGGCTTTGAAAACAGAAACCATTCATAAATTATAATATAATAACACCTTTTTTTGTTTACTTCCAGCTACAGTAATGTCACAGGGAAAACTCAATGGACTACAGAAAAAGAAAAGCTGGTAACACTTTATTTTAGGGATATATCTATTAGCACTAATACATACAATGTACCTGTATAAGTAACTTGTAAGGCATGTACAAAGCAAAATCAAACATTTGTTAGGCATGTATTCGCAAATGTCTTGTTCATGCACAATAAGGGATTTATTACCAATTTAACCTTAGTAAGGACCTAGCAGGCCTTAGCATTTGCTTAGTACATGCCTTACAAGGTACTTATGCAGGCATTAACATTGTATGATGTATTAGTGCTAATAGATGTATCCCTAAATTTTTTAGGGATACATCTATTAGCACTAATTAAAATAAAGTGTTACCTAAAAGCCTGTGCAGATGTGTGCCAGAGAGGAGCCCGAACCAATGAAGAAGACAGCAGCCCTGTCCAGAACATTTCATGGCAGAAAACCTTCAGAAGTGAGAAGTGTCCATGGGGGTGGAAGTGACACAAAGATGTTCTGTTCAAACACAAAGAAGTCAAACTCCAAAAGACACACACAAACATGTGCAGGCAGGCAGGCAGGCATGCAGGCAGGCAGGCAGGCAGGCAGGTAGGCAGGCAGATACACACGCACGCGCACACACACACACACACACACACATACACACACACACACACACACACACACACACACACACACACACACACACACACACACACACACACAGAAGTCAAACAGAGAATACCGTGCACACAGACAGACAGACAGACAGACAGACAGACAGACAGACAGACAGACAGACAGACAGACAGACAGACAGACAGACAGACACACACACACACACACACACACACACACACACACACACACACACAAACGCTGGTCTGGCTATACTGTATACTAAAGCGAAGGTCACGGCGACCTCTATGGATTGTGTTGTGGTGGCCTTGCATGCCGGCCCCTCCGCATCCTCCGCATCCTCCACATCCCATGAGGTCATCCATCTCATGACATCACATCCTGTGGCCTCACCCTGCACCCCACAGCTGGGGCAAATAGGCATTACATTACATTACACTACATTTCTTTTTATATATTTATTTGGGCTTTTATGCCTTTATTTGACAGGATAGTGAAGGTAGTGACAGGAAGTGAGTGGGCAGAGAGAGAAAGGACCCAGGCCGGGAATCGAACCCGGGTTGGCCGCATAGTAAACGAGTGCCCTACCATTTACGCCACGGTAGGGCCTCATTACACTACACTCACTGTAACTGCACACTTTTGTCTAGAGTGAAATACACATTACCTTATACCACAATACATTACACTCAGGGCCGCTCACAGAGTAGAAAACGTGCCAGTGACATCCATGTGACAACCATGCCATTTGAGACAATTGTCCTAATGAAGAGAATAGCTCAAAGTTACCTGAAATAGTCATGCAGTGATATAGATCTTTTGCGCACATGTTGGCATTGGAAGGGCGGTTGTTAGGTAGACTTGCACAAAATAGCACCGGTAAGACAAGAAAATTACTTGCACCCCTGACTACACTTAACTGCACACATTTGTCTAGAGTGAAATAAACATGATGACCATACACCACATTACATTACACACTCAGTGCCGCTCACAGCATTATGCGGGTTAACTGAGACCTAGTTAGCGGTAACTGAAAACCCAACCCACCCACCATATACATATAATGTAATGATTGAAGACCCAATTCTGCTCCCTCTCCCCTTCTCTGGGCCCAAAACCACTGACACCTTTGTTCCCCCCTCCTGTCGGCTTCCATGACCTACACACGTGTAGCGCCACAGACATTGCAAGGGGCCTTCAGGACCAACTTTTAGTGCTCTGTTGCCTAGGGCTGGGCGATATAAGAAAAAAAAAACCTATATCACGATAATGATATATATCACGATATATATCGTCATATTGCCCAGCCCTACTGTTGCCCAGCAGTCTTGGAGAGCACAGCACAGTCATATAATGTAACACACAAGAGCATATCATATTTACTGCGGAGTGGAAATGTGCAGACAACATGTTTTTCCATATGAAGACAAGTTAGACAACAGCAGGTCAGTCTTGAAATATCTTGGTTAGTTCCTGTATCCTCCTAAAACTCCACAGCTGTGACAAATAAACATTTACTACTACACAGCACACTTTTATCTAGAGGGACCTAGGAAACAGGACACAAACAAGCTGCACATGTACTTAGGAGCCTTCGGCATCTTTCAGATATCTTGTTAGTCAGCAACAAAGTGCTTGGTGAAATGCTCTGCCAAAACACGTCACACATGGCCCTGCCGTGTGGCCTAACGGTAGGGCACTGGGTTTCCATGCCGGCGACCCGGGTTCGATTCTGGCCCAGTACATTTGGTGATCCTTCCTCGTCTCTCTCCCCACGTCTCTCCTCCACTGTCCTGTCAACAATAAAGGCAAAACACCCTAAATATATATATACTACTATATACATAAAAACCAACATATTTCGGGCAAGCTTGGGAAAATGTCTAGTGCAATTCAGCAAATGTTAATTATGTTAAAGGGACACTGTGCAGGAAATGGTCAAAAAAGGTACTGCAACTATGCTGCTCATTGAAACTGGGCTGCCTATTGCCAGATTTGATCTTTACATTAAAGTTTACTGAGTAATAAACAAATATTTTCTAGTATGGTCCAAGTAGAGTCATTTTTGCAGCTAAAAATGGCTATTTTTGGAAATTCAAAATGGCGGACCATGGAGAAGATCCCCCTTTTCATGTATGAAAAGTGCAATTTTTCCGGTCATAATGAATACTTAAAATTTGATGCTGGTGGTAAGTATTCATGAAAAAAGTAACATTAGTGAATGGGCAGTACGAATTCTGGAAATAAACAACTAAAAATCTCAGTGTCCCTTTAAGTCCATAAATTCCCAACTTCATGAATGAAAAAAAAAATGCCTCAGCTTCCAACATGCACAAATGTCAAAAATGTGTCCACTCTATTAAGGGCCTTTGAAAAGAGTAAACAAGGAAGCTGCAAATGTGCTTAGGAACCTTCACTACCTGGCAGAGATCTGTTATCGAGCACTCCACAGGGCACCACACAGCCATGTAATACAACACACAAGAACACTTGACATTTACTGCGGAAGGAAAAACAGAATTTTACTTTTTGAAAAAAAAACAAAAAAACAAAACTGGAGCAGGTCATGGTCTTGTCTAACAGCCACAGTTGAGTGTGTTCCTTGCTTACCACTCTGAACAGCTGCAAATGCAGGATATTAAGTAAGGGTTAACGTTCGGCGAGAAGGTCGCTACCGTGGAATAGCAGCACGACAGAGAGAATCTTTAGACCCCGACGCGGAGCGGAGGGGTCTTGTTCTCTCTGAAGTGCTGCTATTCCACAAAGCGACCGACTCGCCGAAAGTTAACCCGCTTATTATATGGATATACTTAAATGATTCACACATGACGGGGACATTTCTTTAGGCCTATTTAATGTGAAGTCTAGGCTATTATAGTTTTTAATGTCAAAAGATTGTTGCTGCACAAAACAAAACAGTGCCGTTGTGGAACACCGCTAACAGTTAGGTAGCCAGGACAACAGGTGTTGTCTATCACAGCAGCTGATTAGAGTCTTGTTGAAAAGTCGCTTTAGCAGTGAAAAGTCTTGTTGCCATTGACAGCGGTCTGTTATAGACCAACCCGTCCGTTATCGAAAAATAACAGACGTGCGAACGTTGGGGAGCCCCGTTGAAATGAATGGAGCATTCGACCGATGACGTCACAACCATATAATAAGTAAGGGTTAACGTTCGGCGAGAAGGTCGCTACCGTGGAATAGCAGCACGACAGAGAGAATCTTTAGACCCCGACGCGGAGCGGAAAAACAAAACAGTGCCGTTGTGGAACACCGCTAACAGCTAGGTAGCTAGGACAAAAGGTGTTGTTTATCACAGCAGCTGATTAGAGTCTTGTTGAAAAGTCGCTTTAGCAGTGAAAAGTCTTGTTGCCATTGACAGCGGTCTGTTATAGACCAACCCGTCCGTTATCGAAAAATAACAGACGTGCGAACGTTGGGGAGCCCCGTTGAAATGAATGGAGCATTCGACCGATGACGTCACAACCATATAATAAGTCCATTTAATACAGCTACCTAAAATCAAATATACTGTTCTCTACTGCAGTGGTTCCCAACCTTTTGGGACCCATGTTTTTACTATTTTAAGCTTTGGTGACCCAACCACGCGAGCGCCCGCATGAGACGGAGTCACAAGATGCCCTCCGTTTCCTGTGATAACTTATTTTAGTTATTTTATTCCTCAATTCGTCTTTGGTCAAATATTGAATAAATGTTTAATGTAGCACTTACAATTTGTTGCGTCTATGCATTTATTAGTTAAATGCTTTGTCTTTTATTCAACATGGGCTATATATATTTAAAACGAAACCCCTTAAAATCAAGAGGGCTCCGCGACCCCCTGTGGATCTTTGGCGACCCATAAGGGGGTCCCGACCCATAGGTTGGGAACCACTGCTCTACTGAAGAAGAAGGCCCATCAGCGTCTCTACTTCCTGCGCAAACTAAAGAAGGCAAGTGTTACACCCTCCATCATGACAACATTCTACAGAGGAACCATAGAGAGCGTCGTGTCCAACTGCATCACAGTGTGGGGAGGAAGCTGCACGGAGAAAAACAGGAAGACACTCCAGCGTGTTGTGAACACAGCGAAGAAGATCATTGGAGTACCACTCCCCTCCCTGCAGGACATTTACACCACACGCCTCACCCGGAAAGCACTGATGATCATCAAAGACACAAGCCACCCTGCACACAAACTGTTCAGCCTCCTACCCTCTGGAAAGAGGTACAGGCGCCTCCGTTCCCGTACCACCAGGCTGGCGAGCAGCACAATGCACCAAGCGATCAAGATGCTGAACACTCAACCCACTCTCCCTCCACTGTCAGCCTCTAGCCAGCAAGGCCACTGACAAACCCCCCCCCCATCCCCCACCACCATATCTGCGACTGAACATTCCACCTGCACTACTATACTTGTGACTGAACTTTCGAACTTTCAACCTGCACTAACTCAAAACACGCACACACACACACACACACACACACACACACACACACACACACACACACACACACACAAGCACACTGCACTTTCTGCACTAAACTCAAACATACACACACTGACACACACACACACACACACACACACACACACACACACACACACACACACAACCACACACACACAGACACACGAACACACACACAGACGCACACCGCACCTTCTACCTGCACTAAACACATACACACACACACACACACACACACACACACACACACACACACACACACACACACACACACACACACACACACACTGCTGCTGGTGTACTTGACAGACCTTTTTAATATTTATTTTTCTTCAAATGCTACTATTACCATGTCAGAACGCTATAAAGGACTTTTTTAGGAAAAGCACAAAAGCACAACAATACCTCTTTAATGTATGTCCTCTACAAGTCTTCTGTTGTCCAGTCTTGCACTTTAAATGTCTGTATGAGCACTGTCTATGTCCATACTGTCTTAAGTCCATGTAAAAGTACTGTCTATGTCTATACTGTCTACCGTATGTCCTTACCTAGATTAGTCTATGTCTGTATGGGAAAGCAAGAAATGTAATTTCAAATTCTTTGTATGACCAGTGCATGTAAAGAAATTGACAATAAAAAAACCTACTTGACTACTACTTGACTTGACTACTGTACTGTACAGTGTGTGTGTGTGTGTGTGTGTGTGTGTGTGTGTGTGTGTGTGTGTGTGTGTGTGTGTGTGTGTGTGTGTGTGTGTGTGTGTGTGTGTGTAAGACAGTGCTATCTCTTCCTGGGGCATATGTTTGGCTAAGGCTTGCATACCATCCTAATTTCAATCAGAGGTGGTTACCCAGGGCTATGTTTTCATCAGATAAAGACTTCCTCTATCCCATTATTGTAATGTAATGTAAAATGTAAAAGATAGTAGGTCTACGTTGCAAATATAAAGGTCATAAGTTACTTCCTGCACCCTCGTCTCACCTCACCTCACAGCTAAGGGAAGTAAACCCTCTGCATCTCCTAGTGTGCTGGTAGTCAGGTGACTATAGAGCAGTATTTCCCAACCTCTCTTGACTCGTGTACCCCCTAAACCTCTTTGTTGTGCCATGAGTACCCCCTAATTCATGTTTTATATCGCTTTCCCTGTCCTGATGTGACTGCTCCATACATTTGTTATAATAATATCTTTCCAAGTACCCCCTGCAGTGTGCTCGCGTACCCCTAGTGGTACACGTACCCCTGGTTGGGAAACACTGCTATAGAGCATGATGACCATAAGCTCGATCATGATGGCGCATTGCTGCGCACTCTGCACATTTTCTGAATTTCCTAACCAGAATTGACCCAGTCGACTCCTCTGGCCCGCCCATGAAACGTCATTGTTTTCCCCTCAGAATGCTTCACCCGAGCTCGTGCGGTGCCAATCACTGCCAGTCATTAGGCACATTAATTAGCCACTACATACAGCAGGTGGGACAACCGAAGGGGGAAAACAAGCAATTTCATGAGCGGGCCCAGAGTTGCCGACTGGGTCAATGCATCACAATTGTGCACTGTGCATGCGTCCTGCTCGGTTGGCGCTGCACTGCTTCATAACCAAAGAGCCCAGTCAGTGTTGCCAGATTGGGCTGTTTCCCGCCCAATTGGGCTGCTTAGGATGGCAGTGTGCAGGTAAAAATGGCATTTCGCAGAAAAAAACCTGCCCAATTTTTGCCATAGAAATCAATAGAATTGGGCGGGACTTCGTGCGTCTAGGCGATTTTTGAGAGCATTTTGGGCGGGATTTGGTCAGACAAATCTGGCAACAACGAGCCCAGTATCAGTTGTTATACCCAAGTTACCACACTCAGCAGCCATACTGGCGAAACTATTTTGGATTAGCAAGACCAGACCCTCTGAAAATGAATGGAATAACGGGAGAAAAGGAGTGTCGGACAACTGATTGTCTCAAATCATATGGTCAAGACCACTGTTGAAAGTTGATTAGACTAGTGTGTTTAGTTGCTTCGTGTGAATTAAAATACAAGCTTTTAAAGCATCTTTTCTCACAGGCTATTTTGACAGTGCGCAGGCACAGTATTTCCATCACAGCATGAGAACAACAGTGGAGCACCAAGCTCCAAGCAAGCAAGATGACTGGAACGCCGTCCGTTCAGTTCGGCATAACGATTGGCTATTGACAATGGAGCAGTGGAACTGTTCCCATTCATCTCTATGGGGGATTTCGCCGTCTCTTCTTCATAAAACCATCTCTTACAGTATTCTATTATTACAATGTAGCAGTGAACAACATATCATATTCAAATACTAACATCAAGCACCTGGTCTATCGTTCACTGTCTGATGTCTAATGCGGTAACGTTATATGTACCTGTATTTTGTCTTTTATCATCCACATGCAAGGATGTCATGCCTCTTCGACAGCAACCCTACTTTATCTATATTATCAATACATTAACAGGAATGAAACACAAAAAACAATGACACAAAACTTATTTCCAAGTTTTAGTTAGTGTGTTTATTTAGGGTCTTCAATCAAATGCATTCTACAGTTAATGATTCTTTTAAAATTTTGACCATTTAAAAAAAACAAAAAAACACTTGGTGTGTTTTGTCTTAAATACGGAGACAAGGATACAAGTTAACGCCATGAACAAGAAGACATTGAAGTCCGGCTCGGATCCACCTCAACTCCTCTGACGCGTGATGGGATTCGAGCTTACAGTAGTAGTGGGAAATAAATAAACAAACAAACAAGACGGTTCTCACTCATTCACATACAGAGTAAAAGCTATGGTGCTCCCCGATTAACATACACCATCAGAATGGAATGCAGTTTGTTTGCCTGAGTCCTGCAAGAGTTCAACTCAATCACTTTCTCTGATTATTTTATTTTTTCAAATCTTGAATCAAATACACAAAGATAGGTGCAGGTATATTCACTAAAACCTATACTTTTGTTTTATCTTAAACACAACATTCATATAATAAACCGACAGATCATTGATCCGAATGACATTGATTAGATTACAGAATTATATAGATTGTAGAATTCTCAGAATAATCGCAGGGCAAACATAAATACGTACGATATACATAAAACTTTTTAACCCTTCACTGCTCTACGGTGGTTTGCTGTGGAACGCGAGCTCCTCAAGTTCTAGTCAAGCCTGCTGGTGCAGCTGCTGAGAAGCAGTGCTGACGAGAGCAGGACAAGACGCAACACTCAAGTCTCTCAAAAATACATTGGAAGTTGGATAGACAAAACAAAAACCATACAAAACACAAACAAAACAACAAAAACAAAACAAAACAAAAGCAACAAAACTGGAACAGTTAAAGCAAAGCACTTGCTTCAGGCATTTTGTTGTCTTAAAAAAAAGCCTTTTCAGAAAGATCATGTGTCCAGTTTGCCATCTTCTCCCTCCGCTCTCTCTCTGACTGTGGAGAGGACAAAGCAGAGATGGGAGGGAGGCCAAAATCATTTTGTCCAGTATCTGTCCCCATACAACCCAAAAACTGATTTGCACTTCAGCATTTAATACGAGACACTGTACAGTTCAGGCACCTGGGCTGCTCTATTTTCTTCACTGCACCATCTTCAGAAAAAAAGTTCAAGGACTGTGTCTTTCAACATGTCCTTCATAGACAGAGAAAGGAGTCATCATCGGCGACATTCATTTTTTGTAAAACTTGTACACGGGGCTGGTTTTTACCAATAGAAATACTAGCCATTTGTCTAGTGCACCACCAAAATCTGCCCTCTGGTCACTCCACAACTCATTCCAAAGGGGCCCCATGTCAACATTTTGCCTAGGGCCCATGAATGGGTAGACCTGCTGCTGTTTGTACTAAAAAAAAGTTCAATAAAGACGCTTTTGCACACCTCTGTAGTTGGGCAGCTCTGCGTAGGATGTTATCCCAGCACGGTTGTCATTCAAGAGCAAAGAAATCCCGCACACTGTTCATTCTACCAGCAAACTTTAATACAATGTTTCGGTCATCCGACCTTCTTCAGGTAAACAGTGTGCGGGATTTCTTTGCTCTTGACTGTACTAAGAAAAAGAAATGGGTCAGAAAAAGCTTAAGTTTGCCATGCAGGGCGGCGGTCAGGAGCGGCTTCTGGTATTCACACGCAGCAGGGGCTCACACCAGCATGTATGAGGCTTTTTTCTGGGTGTGTGAGCTGCATATGTACATGCATGTGTATGTGTGCATCTATAATCTGCATGTACTGTAACTGTATGTGTGAATGCATGTATTTTAATGTATAGTGTATGGATTTTGGTGACTTGGGTACGTGTGTGTTTAGGTTGTTTCTCAGCAGAGTTCTGTGCGTGCGACAGAGAGAGAGAGAGAGAGAGAGAGAGAGAGAGAGAGCTTGTCCATTTATCTCTTGGGTCGGTCGATGTCATCGATGGCTGCCAAAAGCTTCTGCCGGGCCTTCTTGTTAATGTGAGAGCCCAGACACACATTCACCAGGTTGGCCAGCTGCTTCATAGAGTACTCCTGCAGACAAGCAGACACACATTACATTACATTACACTACATTACATTACATTTAATTAAATTTTCAGTTACTTAAACTGATACTGCCCCATTTTTGGAAATAAGCTTATTTCACACACCCCCTTCAGTTAAATAATAGGCTTTTACCATTCTCCTATACTATACTCAAGCGGGGTGTAAAACGAGCTTATTTCCAAAAATGGGACAGTGTCCCTTTAAGTTACTTAAAAGCATCAGCTATTTTAAAGGGTACTGGTTACAGTCCCTGGAGTAATGTGGGGTAAGGTGCCTTGCTCACGGTGCGCCTCAGCTATGGATGGAGGTGTTGGGACTAGTAGTGAGAGGTCAGGGTGGGGTTTTGAACCTGTAACCTTTTACATTACATTACATTACATTACATTACATTTTAAATTGCTTTGGATAAAAGCATCAGCTATTTTAAAGGGTACTGGTTACAGTCCCTGGAGTAATGTGGGGTAAGGTGCCTTGCTCAAGGGCACTTCAGCTATGGATGGAAGTGTTGGGACTGGGGAGAGGTCAGGGTAGGGTTTTGAACCTGTAACCTTCTGATCTTAAGACCACCTCCCTAACCATTAGGCCAGGACTGCCCCATGCACACACACACACACACACGCACTTCACTTCTTTATTTGAAGGCTCTAATGACTAAATTAAGCAATTCGATTTATAATGGGGAAGGGTACTTGGAGCACAGCGTGAAACAGAGCACTGTTAAAACTCCCCTTAGACATAATAAATCGAAAACAAACCCACAGACTCAAGAGGCTTATTGCTTATCTAACACTTGAAATGAATTGCTGACACTATATCTTAGAAATTGCTGTAATAACACTTAATTCGCCGTTTGCGTCGTTCAGTTGAGGAAGTGGTTGGTTACCGCAGCAACGCCACTGGTTAGTGCGCAGGTTCATCACGCTGCCAGACACACATTTTGCCACAAAAACTCAGCGAGGTGAGATATAAAGAGGAATGAAACTCAGCGAGGTGAGATATACAGTAAAGAGGAATGAAACGTCTTTGCAATCACACTGATTGCACCATATCTGGTTGGGATGTCAGTGTGATTGCAAAGACGTTTCATTCCTCTTTACTGTATATCTCACCTCGCTGAGTTTCATTCCTCTTTATATCTCACCTCGCTGAGTTTTTGTGGCAAAATGTGTGTCTGGCAGCGTGATGAACGTGCGCACTAACCAGTGGTGTTGCTGCGGTAACCAGCCACTTCCTCAACTGAACGACGCAAACGGCGAATTAAGTGTTATTACAGCAAGGTGAGATATACAGTAAAGACCTTCAACACTCCTTTATTGTGAACCATTGTCACCACTTAAAAAATGTACTTTACATTACATGCATGTTGATCCTTCCATTCACCATAAAAGGGAGTAGACCTCTCCTTCCCCATTCCCCCCCATCACCCCCCGTACCTCGGATTATTACCACCTAAAATTAAGCTTACCACCATTACAGATTGACCAAAGTCCCTTATCTAAACACCATTTTTTTTTCAAACAAAGTAACATCAGCTGTGACCTTAAAGTAGGTGAACTCAGTTACTATCCTTGCTTCAACAAGAGTCTTAAACAGGTCAGTTTGTGCCACTATTTTTCCATCCTGCTCCAGCCTGTAACATGAAAGAGGAATGAAACGTCTTTGCAATCACACTGACATCCCAACCAGATATGGTGCAAATAAGTGCTCTTCTTGTATTCTGCCTAATGGTGTTTGTTTATGCCCGATTCACTATGGCTTGTAAATACAAATCAGCCAATCACAATTAAGATCGCAGTGTTAGATCATACATTTCCCTTTATTTCCCAGATTCAAACATTTTTTTAAGAGAATATTTTTTTAACATATGGACATTAATTACGTAATCACAGGCACAGAAAACATCACAACACCATCACAACACATCTTTTAGTGCCGAAGCAGCGTAAACACACACTCACACATGCTGTAAATAGCCCTAATGAACTCTGCAACGCCATGGGGGATATCAGCACAGGGGTATACAGCAAAAGATCGAGTCACCTTCATTAATTTAACAAGCCATACTCAGCAGCTGCAACATTCACCCAT
>NC_085876.1:40891130-40896130 GCF_034702125.1 Engraulis encrasicolus
ATCCTCTCCTCCCCTCTCCTCTCCTCCCTCCTCTCTCCTCTCTCTCTCTCTCTCTTCTCTTCTCTCTCCTCTCTTTTCTCTCCTCTCTTTTCTCTCCTCTCCTCTCCTCTCCTCTCCTCTCCTCTCCTCTCCTCTCCCCACCTCTCCTCTTCACCTCAACTCTGCTGCTAACCACCTCTTCTCTCTACTCCCCCACCTCCTGTCTCCTCCTCTCCCCTCCCCTCCCCTCCCCTTCTCTTCTCTTCTCTTCTCTTCTCTTCTCTTCTCCTCTCCTCTCCTCTTCTCTCTACTCCCCCACCTCTCCTCTCCTCTCCTCTCCTCTTCTCTTCACCTCAACTCTGCTGCTAACCTCTTCTCTCTACTCCCTTTCTCCACCTCCTGTTCTTCTATTCTCTCCTCTCCTCTCTTGTCCTGTCTTCCTGCACCACCGGTCTTCCACCTCTCCTCTCCTCTCCTCCTGTCTTTCTGTCCTCTACTCTTTTCTACTCTACACCTCCTGCCTTCTCTCCTCTCCTCTCCTCTCCTCTCCTCTCCTCTCCTCTCGTCTCGTCTCCTCTCCTCCTGTCTTTCTGTCCTCTACTCTTATCTACTCTCCTCTCCTCTCCTCTCGTCTTTCTCCCCTCTTTTCTTTCCACCTCCTGTCTCTCTCCCCTCCATTTTGCTGTTCTTCTCTGTCACTTCAGCACATATGTAGATGGAATTTCTCAAACGTAGGTCAGGTAAGAATGAAAGATGAAACACCTTTTATGTGTGTATATTATTTATTACGTGACACAATTGCACACAATAACCAGACAAGTTGTGGCACCCCTCTCCTTTCCTTCCCACTCCTCTCCTCTCCTCTCTTCTCCTCTCCTCTCTTCTCCTTCCCACTCCCCTCCTCTCCTCTCCTGTCTTCTCCTTCCCACTCATCTCCTATTCTTCTTACTCCTTTCCCGCCCTCTCCTCTCCTCTGCGCATCTTCTCACACATTTCCTGTCCTCTCCCCTCCTCTCCTCTCCTCTCCTCTCCTCTGCTCTCGTCTCGTCTCCTCTATCCCCCTCTCCTCTTGTCTCCTCTCCTCTCCTGTCCTCTTGTTCATTTCAGGAATGTATAGTAAATTTACGAGGCCAGGTAATGACCCAATACCCAATATGTAAATAACCTTTTTTGCATTTTGTTTATGTTTATTTCATTCAATAGGGTGAGCACAATTACCAATGACAAGCTGTGATATATCAGGAACTGCAGACTGTTTTAAAACAAAGCATGGACATCCATCTTTATTATTTGTGTGCTGGTAAACAAAAAGTAAACAAAAAGAGATAGAAAAAGTTCAGTCTGCTCACACAGAAAATGTTTCCAATCAAAGTGTTTTGGGCAAAAGACATAACCGCAGGGGAGTGCACGCAGCAGGTGATCTGTGCTATTCTTCTAACAACTAAAGAAAACAATGCATTTTCATGTTGCCCTTTTATGAGACGTTTCTCCAAGAGAGGCCAGGAAAATATTAAGACAAAAGGTGGACAAATATCCCTAAAGACCAAAACCTAAGGCCTGTGGACTGTGGTAGCGTAGGTAGCATATCCTTGTGACCCTGGCCTTAACTGTAGTTCTCTCCAATTATATCCAGATATTAGTCCAGGAAGAAAAGTTCTGAGACACTCAAGGTTGCGATTAAAAAAAAAACGTTTTTATTTGGCTACCTATAATTGCCTACGCGTTTCAGCCTTAAAGGCCTTCTTCAGGTGAAGACCCAGAAGCACTCCAATTATCTGCTTGTATTTTATATCAAGATATTTCCTAAACAACAGAGGCTGAGAGAACGTAGCGAAGTCCTCCCCAAAGGGCCAACAGGAGCGGCCAGTGTGGCAAGGACTGACTCCACCACCTGCAGAGGCGGACTTTCCATTAGGCAAACCTAGGCAATTGCCTAGGGCCCCGACCAGAGTTCTAAGGGTCGTATTTTGTGGACATCTTTCAAGAAGGACTTTTGAGGGCCCCATGCTAATATTTTGCCTAGGGCCCCAAAATGGCTAGGTCCGCCCCTGACTACCTGAACACTCACAATGAAGAGGTCACAACACTCCCTCCGAGACACTTGTTTTTATTCCTACAAAGGGGCTGAAGAGTTTATGAACACACTCAGCCATAGCATAATAAAGAACTGTTGTCGACAAGAAACGTTTGTCTTTATTTTTCTCTTCTTCTCTTTTCTTTTCTTTTCTTTTGCAACTTTGAGTAATTCTTCAACAGCAGCAAATATCGGCAATCTAAAACAGCTTGCTGTTGTCTGTTGCATTTGTTGCCCATAGCCCTGGGCACCATGACAGACAGGGGCGGTCCTAGCCATTTTGGGGCCCTAGGCAAAACATTAGCAAGCAAAGAAAGTGAAGTGAAAGCCCATTGGGAAACTCCAACTCCCATTGTCATTGTGACACAGCACTCCACAGCACACAAGTGAACACTGCACACTGCACACAACGAAATTGCATTTATGCCTCACCCGTGCAAGGGGGCAGCCCTCAGTGGCGCCCCATGGGGAGCAGTGCGGTGGGACGGTACCATGCTCAGGGTACTTCAGTCATGGAGGAGGATGGGGGAGAGCACTGGTTGATTATTCCCCCCACCAACCTGGCGGGTCGGGAGTCGAACCGGCAACCTCTGGGATGCAAGTCTGACGCCCTAACCGCTCACCCATGACTGCCCATTAGCATGGGGCCCTCAAAAGTCCTTCTTGAAAGATGTCCACAAAATATGGCCCTTAGAACTCTGGTCGGGGCCCTAGGCAACTGCCTAGGTTTGCCTAATGGAAAGTCCGCCTCTGATGACAGCTGATATGGCTCACAGAAATGCAGCGTGGTGCAAAATTCGATTCGACATTCTACTCAACATCCTTCTCATTACCTTAAGTTTGAACAATTACTGGCAGATTGTAATGTGACCTTGCTTACTGGATTTGCACAAAGCAGTGAAACAAAACAAAGGTGGGTGTTTCATGACTGTTGTGGCAAACAGTTTTCTTTTTATTCCAGTAAAAACACTAAGTATGCATGTGAATCATAGTCTAGATTCAGTATTGCTGAATCAATCTCAAGGCATTTATGAGTTGTAGACATTCATATTGTCCACTTTCGTCGTTTCAAATTTGACGCAATGTAAATGAGTCACTATGCTAGTGGTGTGCACATCCAAGACGACAAAAGGTCAGAATACTATGAAAATAAAAATGAATGTCCGCACAATGCTCGCGTGTTGCTTTTTTATTTTTCAAGTGAGCGCTTTTGAGCTAGTCACTCTTCATCAGACCATTTTCATTTGCAATGTAAATGAGCAAGACCTCTCCTTCAAGGCACCCCCCTTTTGTTGGTCCAACTTTTCAGAAGTTGACTATGATGAAGTTTCTCTGACCCAATTGTGATAGCACTTCAATGCCTTACAGCACTCCCTTGCTAGGAAAGAGATCAGGAGAATTTTCTTTGTCAGTTTAAAATGATAATTAACTTCCTCTTACCCACTGGTATGCTGTAGTACCTTACAGCATGTTCTTGATAAAAAAAAGATCTTGAAAACTTTTCTTGCCGTTTTAAATCATAATTAAGTACTTCCTAGCCTACGTACAAGCTGCTCCCTGCCAAAAAGAGATAAATGCTTGGTAAAGGCATGGGGACAGATGTCTAAGTAAAAATGTACCGTCGTGCTCTGTGCTAACATGCCGTGCCATGAAAATGCTACAGTGCATGCTCATGGGGACCTAGCCAGGCCGTGCCCTCCTAGTGACGCAATAGCTTCAGCGTTGCTACCAGTCAGGTCAAGAGTCAATGCAAGTACTTTCTGAGTTCCCGCAAATACGGGAACTCTTTCCACTTTGTTGGGAAGCAAACAATCATTAGCAAACCAAGGGAGGCCATTTGGGAATTGCTGTTTGGGAAATGTTAATTGTTATGCTCTTGGTCAGACCAAGTCTCGAAGGGATTTGAAAGTCGATGATAATCAGGCTAAGCGGGACCCAGGTTCAAATCTGGCCTGGGTCATTTCCCAACCCTACCCCATCTCTCTCTTTCTCTTACTTTATTACTGTCACCACCTGCATATCTTATATCTACAGGTGGTTTGAGTACTGCACTCCTGCACTTAAAAGTCAAAAGGTCGAACTTAAGCATTTATTATTTTTAGTTAAACTCAAAGTAATGATGTGATAATGTGGCTTTTGTTTGTTATTTTGGTCCGGACTTAAACTGATGCAATGCTTCTGTTTTGCTGATCTTGAAGGTTAACAATCAAATTTACCTGGTTATTTCAATAAACCACAAAAAAAATGGGAAAATGGAGTTGTTCCTTGTGTCCACTGACCACAAGCTTTCCAAGTTGGGGCAAAAGAACTGAGTGAAATCCAACACAACTTGACACTGCAAAAAAAGTCAGAAAAATGTGCATTAAAAAGTGCTGCCATAAGCAGAGAGAGGGGTGAAGTGGTGCTTTGCCCGCTGGGTAATGCTGGGGTCTGCTGGCCGCTTACAGCTTTCGCCGGGCCCGGGACAAAATCGCAGTGGTGGACAAAGTAAAAGTAAAAGTACTTTTTAAAAAATATATATATTTTTAGGGGCTTTTTATGTCTTTATTTACAGGATAGTATGAGATGCTGACAGGAAATGAGTGGGTGAGAGATGGGGGAGGATTGGGAAATGACCCCGTCTGGACTCGAACCGGGGTCCCCATGGGCATGCAAGCCCAAATGTGGGGGGCTTAGCGGTAAAAGTACTTTTGTGGTGTAATTACAACAGTAGCACATGATATTACATAGCTGTCACACCGTTTACTCCATTTTACCTACCTATTGAGATAGACTTTGTTATTACTGAAAAACAATAAAAACCTAACAAGGACCCACCACAAACTCAACCCAACGTGTGCAGAATCAGCTTACATTGGTCTACAAGTACATTGGTCTACTTTTTACTCAGATAAGTTACCTGTGTTGGAAAGAAACTGTATTTCTTTTTTTTACTTTTACTTCTACT
>NC_085876.1:40898630-40916130 GCF_034702125.1 Engraulis encrasicolus
TCTCTATCCCCAAATCCCTCCTCTTAACCTACAGCTCTGCCACCTCTCCACTTCACCGCCACTCTCCTCCAAATGTCTCCATCATGTTTGTGCCCTGGTGGTACTCGGCTACTACAACACTATTACACAAGACTCTCTCCTGCCACCGGCTTGTTTCTAAGGGAGGGTAAAACATACTGTGTGTGGCCACTGCTACCCAGTGAAAGCCGTGAAAGCCTACTGTCAATTTATTACAAATGGCACAAATTATTGTAAATAGTCATTTAAAAAAATAGTGAAAGCGTGAAAGTGAAAGCCCATTGGGAAACTCCAACTCCCATTGTCATTGTGACACAGCACTCCACAGCACACAAGTGAACACTGCACACTGCACACAAAAAGATATGCATTTATGCCTCACCCGTGCAAGGGGGCGGCCCTCAATGGCGCCCCAAGGGAGCAGTGCGGCGAGACGGTACCATGCTCAGGGTACCTCAGTCATGGAGGAGGATGGGGGAGAGTTCTGGTTAATTACTCCCCCCACCAACCTGACAGGTCGGGAGTCAAACCGGCAACCTTTGGTCTACAAAGCTAAAGCCCTAACCGCTTACCCATGACTGCATGTGTGGCCATTTAAAACAATGCTACCCAGATAGACCATATTAAAAAAAGGAACCACTTCTATTCTCTTGACACATGAAGGACTCGTCGACATCTACGGTTGAGGTATGACTACATTACTATGAATAGGGTCATAATGAATATGCATGAGTACGATGCAGATTGTCAACGCATCAGTTGGTTTCAGAACCGGTGCTCTTGGACACCTCTGTATACCTTGAGGGACCTTGTGTTTGTGTAACAACTATTACACACACAGACAGACACACATGCACGCACGCACACACACAGGGGTTGTGGAGTGTTTGGGTGGGGAGTGTGTGTGCACGCAGGTGTGTGCTTTTGTGTGCATGTTCATCCATCCAGAAGTGCAAA
Source organism: Engraulis encrasicolus (assembly GCF_034702125.1). Classification (NCBI taxonomy): domain Eukaryota; kingdom Metazoa; phylum Chordata; class Actinopteri; order Clupeiformes; family Engraulidae; genus Engraulis; species Engraulis encrasicolus. The sequence goes on from NC_085876.1 coordinate 40,899,606, forward strand.
CATGAGTGTGTGTGTGTGTGTGTGTGTGTGTGTGTGTGTGTGTGTGTGTGTGTGTGTGTGTGTGTGTGTGTGTGTGTGTGTGTGTGTGTGTGTATGCGTGTGTCTCTGTGTGTGTGTGTGTGTGTGCAAGCGAGGAAGATACTGTCAAAACAAAAGTGTTTTCTTTCTTTTCGTCCTCTCTCAAGGGATAGTCCTGTCACTTGGGCCATCTGTCCACACCTGGCCAAGACAAGACAGACTCCCTTCCTCCAAAGGGCTTCATCCAAGTAAGTGATGTGTGGGTGTGTGTATAGGTATGCGGCGTGTAAAGGATGTATGTTGTGGAGGCTTTTGTGCAGGGCTTTGAACCGTTATTTTTTTCCAAACGTTCCGTTCCGAACAGAAACGGAATTATAACGTTTCCGGTTATGCGTTCCACCAATAAATTGACGTTCCCGAACCGGTTAGAACAGAAAAATACTGTTCCCGTAACGGTTAATTTCGTTCCTGTCAGCTGATTACTCCCATAGGCCTAACTGACGTTAATTAACCAAGAAAGACGGAATTGCAAATGGGTCAGCCTACATTCCAAACTGTTTATTCAAGCAGATGAAAAGAATATCCTCCAGAATTTTGTCATTTAGGGACGACCTAAGCGGAGAATAAACCTCAATGATGAAAATGCACGCTCCACGCTGACTTGGGTCACGGGGAATGCTATGATGGACATTGTGAGTTTGTGCATATTTAAAGCGCCATGGATGCCCAATAACGTTGAGCATTCTTGGTGCGCTTTACACGCGCTTCTCTGCAATGTCTTACAATGATGCTATGGAAACTTTGCCCTTTTGTATGACAGTGGTTTCTCTTATTTAAGATGTGGAGTGGAGACTTTGTAGTCCACACCTCTCTCTCCATTCAGTCAGACAATGACTGATGTCACACAGGACGTGAGCCTCAGCCGTCATGGTAACGTGCGCAGGAAAATAATTACTTTTTTTGTTTGTTTGAGGAACGGTATTAACCGGTAACCATTATTTTTAAATAAGTGTTCCTGTTCCAGAACATAAAAAATGATAACGTTTCCGGTTTCGTTTCTGTTCCCTGTAAAATACAAAAAGTTCCCGGTTTTCGTTTTCGTTCCTTGAACCGGTTCAAAGCCCTGCTTTTGTGTGCATGTTCGTCCATCCAGAAGTGCGAACATGGATGTGGATGTGTGTGTGTGTGTGTGTGTGTGTGTGTGTGTGTGTGTGTGTGTGTGTGTGTGTGTGTGTGTGTGTGTGTGTGTGTGTGTGTGTGTGTGTGTGTGTGTGTGTGTGTCTTCTGTGTGCATGCTCATCCAGAGGTATGTGTGGGCATGTGAGTGTGTGTCCATGTAAGGAGTGAGGGGAGGAGAGGCTGCTGCTTTGCTCATTCATGCACATGCGCATCAACGGCAACACCTCCCACCCCCCCACTAACTTATGCATACACTCACACACGCATAAATACACACAAATGGGCAGTCATGGGTAAGCGGTTAGGGCGTCAGACTTGTAGCCCAAAGGTTGCCCAAAGGTTGCCAAAGGTTTGACTCCCAACCCGCCAGGTTGGTGGGGGGAGTAATTAACCAGTGTCCTCCCCCATCCTCCTCCATGACTGAGGTACCCTGAGCATGGTACCGTCCCGTTGCACTGCTCCCTTGGGGCGCCATTGAGGGCTGCCCCCTTGCACGGGTGAGGCATAAATGCAATTTCGTTGTATGCCGTGTACACTTGTGTGCTGTGTCACAATGACAATGGGAGTTGGAGTTTCCTAATTGGGCTTTCACGGCTTTCACTCATACATACACATACATATGCGCACACACCCCCACACCAGGGGAGGAACTCAAGGATTTTTCCCCACCAGTCTATGGGGCAGGTAGATTTTAAAATCTACCAGTCACTTGCCATTTTTACCAGTAAAGTCATATAATAATAATAATAATAATAATAATAATAATAATAATAATAATTATAATAATAATGTGGTATATTTTTTATTTTTATATGCAATTTCCTGCATTTTAAAGAACAATTTTGAAGAATGGCAAATCCTATCGGACAAAACAATCACCTGGACATTCAGGCTTTTTATTGCTCGAAAGTTTTCACCCGTCAAAGTGACTGGTGGGTTGACAAATGTACCCGTCACTGCTGAACTTGACCTGTATTTGGCTGGGTGGACGGGTGGAAAGTTCAAAACATACCCCCCAAACACACACACACGTGTGCGTACGCACGTATGAACGCATGCACACACGCACACGGGTACAAGACGTCCAACATGTCCTTCAGTGCAACGAATACTTTTGCTTACTGTAAATGCAAAAAAAGAGATTTTTTAAAAATATTTTTTTTCATGCATTCACTTTTCAAAAAAATGTTTTGAAATGTCATGTTTTTCACAGTTACAGTAAGCAAAAGCATCTGTTAGCACTGAAGGACAGTGTCATTTTGGACGTCTTTGACCCAGACATGCACGCACACACACAGGCGCACGCGCATGCACACACACACACACACAAAGCTCTTCATTCCACAGCGTCTGGGAGGAGAGCGATGAATCATGTGCTGTGATAAAAGTGGCGGGGAGGAGAGGAGAGGAGAGGGAGGGGTGGATAATCTAGCACTAATAATACCCACCCTCTCTCAGTTTGCTCCTCCCTCTCTTTCTGTTTTTAGATATGAATAACTTCACACGCTCACACAAAGGGCTGCCAACTGCTTTGGTTGGGCCCAGGACAAATTCATGTAAAAGACACCCCCCCCACACCCAATACTGTACATGTACAATGTAATGGGGCCCCAAACCTGGGCTCCCCTCTCTCCATGGGCCCTAGACAAGAGACACTTCTGTCACTCCCTCCTGCCCCGCTGTGCTGTGCTGTGCTGTGCTGTGGCAGTATTGTGTGGTGTGGGGCTTGGCTCGCCCCCCCCTTCCCTGTTGGCTTCATGCCCCATTTTCAGACGTTACATGTCCCGAGGAAAACTTCTTTGGCAGAGTTCATGATGAAGGAAAACTTTTACCTGCTATCTTTCCTTCAGGCTCATCCAATACCTTCTTTTTCTCCCACACCCCTATTCAAGTAGCCTGGGCGAATAGCCGACTGCTGACTCCGTCAATCAGTCTGGCAAAAGCCATGAGGAATCCGTCTCCGTGGACGATGGGAGATGGTCTGATCTTACTCCATCATTTAAATTAATTGAAGTTCCAAACTCAAATTAAAACCCATATTGTGCTTTATTAGCGTGCCTGTTACGTTATAGCGTCGCAAAAGCATACAAAATAACAAAACGAAAGTGTGAATATAGTTACCTTAACCAATCAGAGTAACGGAGCTCGTGGGTGAGTTCTACGTCACCACTCTCAACTGTTTGCTGATTGGCGAAACACTGAGAGAATCGAGCTCGAGGCTTTTGCCAGACGATGTGCAGAGCCAAAATCTTTGGGTGGAGTACAGAGGATGGCGTCGCGAGGCTACTATTCAAGCCCTATTCACTTTAATCCTGTCATAAGGACCTGGGCTTGACATTAACTTTCTTACTTGCCGGTCAATGTGGCTAGTGGTTTTCCCGAGTCACTAGCCATCCAGCTATTCTACTAGCCACATTTTTGTTTTATCATGACGCTTTACATCTAACCTCAGAAGATGAGGTACTTCAAGAAGATGAGTGCATGGCTTTCTACATGGAGATAAAACAAACAAATAGAAACAGAGTAACTGAGCATTGTCTTGAACTTAAATACAAACATTTGATACACATGATATGTCATACTGTAAAATAAGCTACCTGCCAAATTGGCTAGTGACACTGAAATTGTTACCAGCCTTAGCCAAGTTTTACCAGCATTTGACCGGTTGGCAGGTGCCAGTGTCAAGCCCTGATACAGACCTAACCTAACCTCTCTCTCTCTCTCTCTCTCTCTCTCTCTCTCTCTCTCCCCCTCTATCTCTCTCCTCTCCCATTCTCACTCTCCTCTCTCTTCTCTCTTCTCTCTCTCTTCTCTCTCTCTCTCCCTCTCTCCCTCTCTCTCTCTCTCTCTCTCTCTCTCTCCATACTTCTGCACCTCCCCATCCCTTTTCAACCAGGTCATTCCAGTCCAAATGTTCTTATCGGTCACCCGCTCTTTGCTGTCTTGCTCTCTCTCTCTCTCTCTCTCTCTCTCTCTCTCTCTCTCTCTCTCTCTCTCTCTCTCTCACACACACATACTTGCACTCCCTCAGTCTCTCACTCTCTCATTCACTCTCACACTCTCTCAAACACACACTCCCCCTCCCTCTCTCTGTATCTCCTGCAGCAATATGTCTTTTCTTAGCTCTCTCTCGCTTAGCTCTGTCACCATTTCTTCTTTCATAACGCTGCCCTGTCACATAATCCATCTCGCCTAAACAAAGTATGAGTGTGAGTGTGTGGGTGTGTGTGTGTGTGCAGGGTGTCTACAGGTTTGACCAAGTCAAAATTAAGACATTTTAAGACTTTTCAATACCATTTTCCTAATAAAATTAAGACCAACTCGCGGCGTTTACAGGTTTTAGCAAGTCAAAATTAAGACGTTTTAAGACTTTTCAATACCATTTTCCAAATGAAATTAGGACCAACTTGCAAGATCATACACAGGTTCAAATGAAGCACAAAAAACAATTGGTTATTTACATTAATGTAGCCGTTTGAAAACACAAAACTATACACAATAAAACTCTACACTAAATAAAATTAAATAATGCGTTCTAAATTACACTACATGGCTACAACTCCCGATTTCCGTCGCGAAGTTTATCACAAGGCTGACATAATTATTCCTCCCTAAATTAAGCTCCACAAATTTAAGACATTTGGGTTGAAAATTTAAGACAAAATAAGACTTTTCAAGGCCTTATTTGGCGAAAATGAAATTTAAGACTTTTTAAGACTTTTTAAGGACCCGCGGCCACCCTGTGTGTGTGTGTGTGTGTGTGTGTGTGTGTGTGTGTGTGTGTGTGTGTGTGTGTGAGTGTGTGTGTGTGTGTGTGTGTGTGTGTGAGTGAGTGTGAGTGTGTGTGTGTGAGAGAGAGAGAGAGAGAGAGAGAGAGAGAGAGAGAGAGAGAGAGAGAGAGAGAGAGAGAGAGAGAGAGAGAGAAGTGTAGCTATTAACTCATTGGCTGCCAGCCATTTTCAGAAAAGAGTAACCCAGAGTGCCAGAGATTTTTCAGCATTTTGGGTGTTTTTTGGAGGCTCACAGAAAATTGAGTTCTGTGTCTATGTCAACACCATACCTATCGAAACACAGATTAGACGCTCATCTGTCATCAGAAAAAGACGGTGTCTCTCTACCCCTTTCCGTTCTTTCATAATCATCTGTTGAAAATAAGTGGAATTCGCCAAAATGCTGCTTTCTTGCCAAAAAGCTGAGAAAACGCCATTTGAAGTTGACCTATAATTGCAAGTGTTTTTGCTCATAATGACACCATCCTAACAACTCCAAACCTATCAGATGCTATTACAGAGTCTCCTGTCATCTGTAGCCAGAACAAAAGATCGTTTGTATGGTCTTTTCAACCTAATAATGTACTGAAATATAACGGGGTGGGCTTGAAAACAAGAGTGTTTTGGTTTGTTGCTGGCGCGCACAATGGATCATGACAGCAGGTGCATGTAACTCATGTGAAATACTAAACTCACAGAAATACTGTCTCATAGTCCCTCTGTTTAGCCTGTAGTCCTCTCGTTGGGGAACAAATCACAACTGATTTGTTTCCTCCTGTACCGTGTGAACTGGGAGGCAGGCAGGCAGCACAATTTAGCTTACTGCTGCTTCTTTGGCAGAGCGGACAATTTGCAGATTGATGATTACTGTCATCATGTTTCTGCTATAGTGATCTTGTCATATATTGTTCAATGAATTTTCTTTTGATAAAGTACTGATCACATATCCAACATTTCACAAGCCGATTGGAGTGGGGAAGGCTAGCTGGTCTGAGGCTAAGTGCAATGCTTTCTCATGTGAGCTGAATGTATCTGACCAGACACAAAGGCTAGCCTACTCTGTTCCAAGATTCTGCAACCCCCCTGTCTTTTTGATGATACAGTAAGCTGATCATACTATACAAATCCATAACTGCAACTGTAGAATGAGTAAAAATAGTTGACTTACCAAGGCTCCTTTATTTAGGCTTAGTTGTAAGTTGTTAGCGATTTCGTGCTAGCTAGCTAGCGTAGCAAACAATAGCCAAACATTCCCAACTGGTGACCACTAGTCCCGTGCATTGTCCTGTTAGATGATCTTTTGTACGCATCATCCTGATGTTGTGTAGGCTGATCACATTATCCAAAATGAAACAGTTGCCACACAGATCATCTCTGGTTGAACAGAGTGTATTTTGGGCAAGCTAGTTACAATGGCTACTAGCTAGATGGCAACAAGGGGGTGTATTTTGGTCATGAGAGGAAGTTTTTTTTTGTCAGGCTCTGACACTAAAATCAGTAGAATACCTGTGTTAAAATCAGAGGGCAAGAAAGTAGACTACTGTCACAGGTGCTTTACTTTCAAAAATGATTTTGCTATGCTACTTTTGAGATTATAATAGTAAAAAGGGATGTTTTTGTCTTGACATTTCCTCTTGATGTGAGCTAATGCCCTGCCCTGACTGTTCCTAAGGACACTTCTGCCACCTACAGGAACAGTTAGAACATGACTAGAGGCGTGAAATTAATACACAACATAGGTCAGACCGTCCTCAAGGCGTGCCTGTAAAAAAACGCAATTATCGGCGAACGACGTCGAAGGCCGGGGGCGTCACTATTCGAAATGACGTAATTCGGCGGCTAAGGCAGCCAATGAGTTAAGCGCTCATCAGGTCTCTCACTTCAGTGGTGGAACAGACAGGGCCCCAGGGCAAAACACTTACAGGGCCTCCATACGGCACTGCCAAGGTCACAATAGGGCCTCCACCACCAATACAAGAGTGGCCTGAGCCCTGGGTCAAATGCCCTGCTCGCCCTCCCTGTAGCTCCGCCCCTTCTCCTGATCATCATCTTTTCTTCTGGATCCAGTGGCGCTGGATGACCATTTGAAGAGAAGAGACGCTTCCTGAAAAGAGAAGTCTCTCTGTGTTCTCTCTCTCTCTCTCTCTCTCTCTCTCTCTCTCTCTCTCTCTCTCTCTCTCTCTGCCTGTCTAAAGGGCCGTACACACACATCGCTGCTATTTACTAGCTTCTCGCTTGCTCGCCTCTCTTTCATGGAACGTTTGCTGAAAGTTCCCGTGGCTTTAACAGCCAATGAACAGACGAGAAGTACCGAACTCTGCCTTCCAATTGGTTACTCGCTTACTCGCCTTGCTCGAAGATAAAATATTTTCAACTCGGGATCCGCCCACATCGGATCGCTTGTACAGTACTCGCCTACTCGCCTGCTAGTCTCGCTGGAACACATTGACATTCTATTGAGTTAATTCGCTGAGCAAGTAACTAGCAGCGATGTGTGTGTACGGCCCGTAACATATATATTCTGTCTCTTCCTGTTGGCAGCACGGAATCCCTGGCATATCACTAAAGCAGCAACCCAGTCACGGGCCAAGCATGTGGGAGTGCCTTTGTGTGTTGTAGATAGATGTGCATATAGCAGAGAGAGAGAGAGAGAGAGAGAGAGAGAGAGAGAGAGAGAGAGAGAGAGAGAGAGAGAGAGAGAGAGAGAGAGAGAGAGAGAGAGAGAGAGACAGAGAGACAGAGAGAGTGCGAGAGAGAGAGACAGAGAGAGTAAATTGATTGCCTTCCCTTGAGAGCTGCATACTGTAGATGCATGTAAAAGTCTGTATGTTAGTCTGTAGCCATTTGCTATATTGTATTCTCAAGTGCATGTAAATTGCATGTCTTAAGTGTGCTTGCGTCTAGGTAACTGCAGGTACATAAATACTTCAGTGCACTGAAGGGCATATGTTAGGGCCATGTTATGTGTGCAAACTTTGGGGGAGGGGAGCGTTGTGTGTGTGAGCATGTGTACATATTTAAGGGTCTCTGTGCACTGTGTACACTGGGATTCCAGCTCAGTGGGCATGTCGGTTTGTGTGTGTGTGTGTGTGTGTGTGTGTGTGTGTGTGTGTGTGTGTGTGTGTGTGTGTGCTTACTGTAGCGCTGAAGCCACCTGCTGGAGTAAAGCTCCCTTCACAGCCCCCGGCATCCCAGCATGCACTTACACACACTGAACACACATGCTGCACGCACGCACACACACACACACACACGTGCACACACACACACACACACACACACACACACACACACGTGCACACACACACACACACACACACACACACACACACACACACACACACACACACACACACACACACAAGTACGTGCACACACACACTGTACACACGTACACACAAACACTGTACACACACACACACACACACACACACACACACAAGTACGTGCACACACACACTGTACACACGTACACACAAACACTGTACACACACGCACGCGCACACGCACATACACACAGTACACCCACACCCACACGCACATACACACAGTACACCCACACACAGTACGCACATCGTCCTAAGCCATGCAGCCTCCAGAGAGCAGTGTTCACACAGGGCTTCTCACTCACAGCACTCACTCACAGCACGCACCCCCCCCCCTCTCTCTCTCTCACTCGCTCACTCGCTCGCTCGCCCGCCCGCCCGCCCGCCCGCCCACTCACTCACCCACTCACTCACTCACTCACTCACTCACTCACTCACTCACTCACTCACTCACTCACTCACTCACTCACTCACTCACTCACTCACTCACTCACTCACTCACTCACTCACTCACAGCAGGCACTCTCAGTAGTGCACCAGTAACAAACAAACACTAGAAACTGGGATACAGTAGTGGGGTGTTTCTACAGCATAAAGACAAGACAGATGAGAAGAAGAGAGGAGTGTGTGTGTGTGTGTGTGTCTGTGCGAGAGAGAGAGAGAGAGAGAGAGAGAGAGAGAGAGAGAGAGAGAGAGAGAGAGAGAGAGAGAGAGAGAGAGCGGTTGTGTGCGTTGTGAATTGTTGGAAAAGGGAGGCAGTGTGCTGTCGTGACAAACGCTCCCGCTGTGCACAAGTGTGTGTGTCTGTGTGTGTCTGTGTGTGTGTGTGTGTGTGTGTGTGTGTGTGTACAGTCTTTCTACAGCAGAAGGAATGGGGAGTCAGGGAAGGGAACAGTAAAGAATAAAGACAAGACAGAGGACTAGAAGTGTGTGTGTGTGTGTGTGTGTGTGTGTGTGTGTGTGTGTGTGTGTGTGTGTGTGTGTGTGTGTGTGTGTGTGTGTGTGTGTGTGTGTGTGTGTGTGTGTGTGTGTGTGTGTGTGTGTGTGTGTGTGGTGTGTGTGTGTGTGTGTCTGAATGTACATTTGAGTTAATATGTGCGTGTACTTTCTATAAATATATGTACTATATGTCTGTGTATTGCATGTGTGTGTGTAAGCATGTAGTGTGTATTGTTTAAATATTGAAGTGTGTATGTGTGTGTGTGTGTGTGTGTGTGTGTGTGTGTGTGTGTGTGTGTGTGAGGGAGAGAGAAGCAGGTTGTGTGCATTGTGAATTGCTGGAAAAGGGAGGCAGTGTGCTGTCGTGACAAACTCTCTCCGCTGTGCACAAGTGTGTGTGTGTGTGTGTGTGTGTGTGTGTGTGTGTGTGTGTGTGTGTGTGTGTGTGTGTGTGTGTGTGTGTGTGTGTGTGTGTGTGTGTGTGTGTGTGTGTGTGTGTGTGTGTGTGTCTCCCTGCTGTGTAGCTGCGTGCCGGGGAGACTCAGTGGGGATCTTTCATCCACTGACAGAAATAAGCACCGCCCAAGAAATGCTGAGGTATACACACACACACACATAGACACACACACACGAGCACGCGCGCACACGCGCGCGCACACACACACACACACACACACACACACACACACACACACACACACACACACACACACACACACACACACACACACACACACACACACACACACACACACACACACACACACACACACACACACACACACACACAAATATGCACGAGCACAAACACGCAGAAACGTAAAGACATACAGACTCACAAATCTAGACACACAAATCACGGGTACACAATGGCCCAGACAAATATATCAGGAATGTAAACTGCACTGCACACCACACCACCACACACAACACAACACAACACAACACAACACAACACAACACAACACAACACAACACAACACACAACACAACACAACGCAACACACAACACAACACAACACAACACAACACAACACAACACAACACAACACAACACAACACAACACAACACAACACAACACAACTAGGGATGCACCGATACCGATACTGGCACTCAATACTGCTCATTATACTCATACTCGTCAAGCACTTGCCGATACCAGCAACGATACTGCTATTACACAAAACAATGCAAAATTTTGTCACGTTCTGTGGACTTGAAAGCAGCATGGGAGAAAAGTGCCACCTCATACATTTACTAACATATAAATCTACATGGAAATGGACAATACAAATATGGAAAAAAACAAGGCCATGCATTTATTTTCATTGTATTTTGGTGGCAAAAGGTATCCGTATCTGTACTCGTTATCGGCAAGTACACACATTAATGTGCACGTACTTGTATCGGTTTTCAAAAAAGTGATATCGGTGCATCCCTAAACACAACTCAATTCAACTCCCCTGGACACATAAGTCAGCCCAGTCACACTAATCACAGGCCCACACAGACATCTTCACTACCCTGTATGTTACCCAAATACATACAGTAGACATGCACACAATAGGGTATACACACACACACACACACACACACACACACACACACAGACACACACCTGCATGCTACGATAACACAGACATGTACACACAGGAACACGCACACGCATGCGTGCACGCGCACACACGCGCGCGCACACACACACACACACACACACACACACACACACACACACACACACACACACACACACACACACACACCACACACACACACACACACACCACACACACACACACACACACACACACACACACACACTCACACACACACACACACTCACACACACACACACCACACACACACACACCAGCTCTCAACATGAACACAAAAGGAAAAGTGTGTCAAAACAAAAAGATGGATGATCTCTCCGTTAAATAAAGAAAAAAAAGAAAAAGAAGAAAAAAAAGAAAACAAAAGACAAAAAAAACGCACACAGACACAGAGACAAAAAAAAAAAAATCAACTACAAACGCAGGCCTCACTCTCACGCAACACCTGTGCAATCTCCCCTCGCCTACAAATCACATCATTTGGCAGGCCAAGATCTGGGATGACGAATGGTAACCTTGCCGCAAAACAATCACCGCTGCGTTCCTCCCCTCCTGATTGATGGGAAACAAATCTCACAGGATCTCTCTCTCTCTCTCTCTCTCGCTGCTGCTGCTGCTGCTGCACTGCCCCCTGTTCCTCCATACGACCATTCCAACCGCAAATGCTGATATGAATGCGTGTAGGTATTATGATAACCCCAATGCCAGCCGCACACACACAGACACAGACAGACATAGACAGACACAGGCATGCACACGCACACGCACGCACGCACACACGCACGCACGCATATGCACACGCACACGCACACAGGGACAGCTTTTGCTGAGCCCGGGACAAAGTCATTGGAAAGGGCCCCCGCCGATCCAATACATACAATGTAATGAGGACCCCAATTTTGGGTCCCCTATGACCCTGGGCCCGGGACAACTGACCCCTTTTGTCCCTCCCTGTTGGCTTCCCTGTACACACACACACACACACACACACACACACACACACACACACACACACACACACACACACACACACACACACACACACACACACACACACACACACACACACACACACACACACACACACTCCACCTCCAAATCCAACTCCAACGTGCACAGTAATGGCCAGCCTTACACATGAATGTCACAAGAGAGAAAAAAAAGAGAAAGATCCATAAGCACACAAATGCAAGCGTCAGCCAGGGTTCTCCAGGGGGAAAACACTGTGAAACGTACATTCGCAGGATAATTAATTTTGGTCGTGAAAGGACTTGCACAGTGTGTGTGTGTGTGTGTGTGTGTGTGTGTGTGTGTGTGTGTGTGCGCGTGCGTGCGTGCGTGCGTGTGTGTGTGCGTGTGTGTGTGCGTGTGTGTGTGTGTGCGCGTGTGTGTGCGCGTGTGTGTGTGCGTGTGCGTGCGTGCGTGCGTGCGTGCGTGCGTGCGTGTGTGTGTGTACATATTCCATTTTCGGCTCCTGTGTTTTCAATTCTGAGCCTGCTGCTGACGCTGGGGCTACTGTGTCACTAGGGTGATGCTTTGTTTTTCTTTTCCGTTTTTAATAAAATGAGACTTGCAAAGAGCTGTGTCCCTGCGCATGGCCTAGAAGATTGACATTTTTACATTATGCAAACTGCAGGTGCAAGTATGAAAACTGGGAGTTGCATACAGTATGTATACAATATGATGGACATAGTGCTTTAGATGTTCAAATAATTTACAAATATAAAACACAAATGTAGCACAAAACAGCTCATTTGCCGCACAGCGTTCTAATGAATACCGATTAGTACTGAATAAGTGTAGAGCATAGACACTGCATTGACACGGAAATTGACATTCTGTGTTAGGCAGTTTATAACTGCAGCACATCAACGGATAAAAAGCTGCAGTTTAGTATTTTAGTTTAGTAATTATTCCCTATGAAGTATTCGTTCAAGCCTTTGCATAATAACTAGCAAACGCTGTGTTTAACACTTTGTCGGGAGTACTCAGTGTGTTAAGTGCTATTATTATATGGTGTGACGTCATCGGTCGAATGCTCCATTCATTTCAACGGGGCTCCCCAACGTTCGCACGTCTGTTATTTTTCGATAACGGACGGGTTGGTCTATGACAGACCGCTGTCAATGGCAACAAGACTTTTCACTGCTAAAGCGACTTTTCAACAAGACTCTAATCAGCTGCTGTGATAGACAACACCTGTTGTCCTGGCTACCTAGCTGTTGCCTAGCGGTGTTCCACAACGGCACTGTTTTGTTTTGCGCAGCAACAATCTTAACATTAAATAGGCCTAAATAAATGTCCCCGCCATGTGTGAATCATTTAAGTATATCCATATAATAAGCGGGTTAACTTTCGGCGAGTCGGTCGCTACCGTGGAATAGCAGCACTTCAGAGAGAACAAGACCCCTCCGCACCGCGTCGGGGTCTAAAGATTCTCTCTGTCGTGCTGCTATTCCACGGTAGCGACCTTCTCGCCGAACGTTAACCCTTACTTAAAATGTAGTTAAAAACTGTAGTATGATGACTACATGAGGATACAGGACAGTCTGTTATGAGAAGTGCTTTAGGGTCAAAGACGTGCAAAATGGCATTGTTATTCAGTGTAACGGATGCCTTCTGCTGACTGCAACTGTGAAAAACATGACTCTTTTTATTTATTTATTGTTACAGGGAATTCATGAAAGCCTCGGCTGTCATCCATTCACTTGAAACAATTTAAAAATCATGTTTTTTTTGCAGTTACAGTCGGTGGAAGGTGTCCGTAACACTGAATGACAAAGACGTCTTTGACCCTTTAGCATGCAGGAGGGGTTGGATGGTTGCAAGACTGCCGCATGTTATTCATTACACTATATTTCACATTACATTGCATCTGGCAGACGCTTTATAACCAAAACCACTTTCAAACGGGGACATAATCATAGCCAACATCACTAGTAGATACAAAGTGCACAGGAGATACAGTATACAGAACAACAAGTGAAATGCAAAGAAGCTTTAGTTTTTTTCTTTGGAAAGTAGACCACACACACACACACACACACACACACACACACACACACACACACACACACACACACACACACACACACACACACACACACACACACACACACACACACACACACACACACACACAGACACAGACACAGACACACACACACATCACGTCAAGAGTCTGGCCTGGGGCTGGGGCTTGCTTGTTGAAGGCTGCAATAGAGGGGCATCAGCTGTGGTTGTACCACCTGACGTCCTGAAGCCCCAAAAACATAATAATAAATAAAAAAAAATATATATATATATATATTTAGGGGCTTTTATGCCTTTATTTGATAGGACAGTCTGAGATGGTGACAGGAAGCGAGTGGGACAGAGAGACGGGGTGGGATCGGGAAATGACCCCGTCCGGACTCGAACCGGGGTCCCCGTGGGCATGCAAGCCCAAATGTGGGGGGCTTAGCGCGCTGCACCACAGCACCCTTTAGCCCAAAAACATAATTGACCCATATGCAGGTCCTGATGCAAGAGTCGGCTCTGCTACGCGCCCCTTCCACCAATATGCACGGTTGGCCACTTGGATGCAGTGCTCGCTACAGTACGTGTATGAGTTGGTGTAAATGGGAGAATATAGGTGGGTCAAAGACGTCTTTGTCATTCAGTGTTAAGGACACCTTCCGCCGACTGTAACTGCAAAAAAAACATGATTTTTAAATTGTTTCAAGTGAATGGATGACAGCCGAGGCTTTCATGAATTCCCTGTAACAATACATAAATAAAAAGAGTCATGTTTTTTACAGTTACAGTCAGCAGAAGGCATCCGTTACACTGAATGACAATGCCATTTTGCATGTCAGGTGTTGGTCATGAATGAAGGAAGCAAAGGAAGCAAAGCACAGCACTCTTCAGATTTTTTCTTTGTTTATTCGCCCTCGAACGTTTCGGGCAGAGCCCTTCTTCAAGCGTGTCATGGCGATTCAAGAAGATTCTAGAATGTGTTGGTACTGTACTCACCCTTCCACCAGGGTCCGGTTGGCCAGGCGGATGCAGTGCTCCCACAGCACGTTGGAGACGGCCAGCGGGATGCGCACCTGACGAGACACCTCGGCCAGACGCAGGTTAAACTGCTCAAACTCCTGAGGACAGACACACACACAGACACGCGCAAAACATGGTTAAATTACTACTTCAACAATAAAGGGTAAAATGCACTTCTCCACTCTCTCTCTCTCACACACGCACACGCACACAGGTTAAACTGCTCAAACTCCTGAGGACGGACAGACACACACACACACAGACACACGCAAAACATGGTTAAATAACTACTTTAACACTTAAGGGTAAAATGCACTTCTCCACTCTCTCTCTCTCTCACACACACACAGACGCAGGTTAAACTGCTCAAACTCCTGAGGACAGACACACACACAGACACGCGCAAAACATGGTTAAATAACTACTTTAACACTTAAGGGTAAAATGCACTTCTCCACTCTCTCTCTCTCACACACACACAGACGCAGGTTAAACTGCTCAAACTCCTGAGGACAGACACACACACAGACACGCGCAAAACATGGTTAAATAACTACTTTAACAATAAAGGGTAAAATGCACTTCTCCACTCTCTCTCTCTCACACACACGCACACAGGTTGAACTGCTGACTCCTGAGCTCCTGAGGACGGACAGACACACACACACACACACACAGACACACGCAAAACATGGTTAAATAACTACTTTAACACTTAAGGGCAAAATGCATTTCTCCTTTCTCTCTCACACAGAGACGCTGGCTAGACTGCTTGAACTCCTGATGACACACACACAAACATGGTTAAATAACTACTTACAACACTTATATTAAGGGCAAAACACAGCTATCCTCTCTCACCCACATGCATGCAAACACACACACTTTGTAAAGGTTAAATACGCCTTCCATGATAATGGGTACAAAATGCGTCCCTCATCTCTCTCTCTTGCGTGCTCACACACACACTCTCTCGCGCTCTCTCTCTCTCTCACACACACACACACACACACGCTCACACACTCTCTCTCTCTCTCTCTCTCTCTCTCTCTCTCTCTCTCTCTCTCTCTCTCGCTCATTCACACACACACCCAGACCCGCGCGCGCGCACACACACACACGCACACGCACGCACACACACACACACACACACACACACATACGCACGCACGCACACACACACACACACACACACACACACACACACACACACACACACACACACACACACACACGGCTAAGCAAGTACTGTCTGAAAGCATCAACATTTGGTCAGCAGCAGTGGCAGCAAGAGCATTACAGCCCTAATGGAGGCAGGCTGCGCTGCGCTGCGCTGCGGTGAGGAGGCCAATCATATTTTCCTTCATAACCGCTGGGACACCGCCGGGACGAGAGAGACCACCGCACAAACACGAACACGGTGGGCTAAAAAACAAAATCATCACTCCCCTCACGGCTCCAAACCAGACAGCGGTAACGCGATACAGTCCAGCATTTCTGCACCACATCATGCGATTATCCGGCAATAGCAAAACACACTAGCGGGAACCCAGGCTTACACGCACGCATGCACACATACACACGCACACACACACAGTCCCCTCAAGTAAGATGCAAATCACCGGTCCTGCCACAGTTCTG
>NC_085876.1:40926130-40933630 GCF_034702125.1 Engraulis encrasicolus
AGAGAGAGAGAGAGAGAGAGAGACAGAGAGAGACAGAGTGAGACAGAGTGAGACAGAGTGAGTGAGGGGGAGAGAGGGAAAGAAAGATATGGAGAGAGAGAGAGAGTTAGGGGGAGAGTGAAAGAAAGATAGAGAGAGTGAGAAGGAAAGAGAGAAAGAAAGATAGAGAAAAAGAGAGAAAGCGCCACACGTCTGGAGTCTGGAGGGGGCTTGCTGAGTCAGCATGTACTGTAGTAATGGGCTGTGTGCAGTGGGCCGTAGCCATATTGGGGAGGTTAGATATTCAGCAGTAGGGCTGCACGATTATGGATAAAATCATTATCACGATTATTTGGGTCAAAATCATAATCACGATTATTAATCACGATTATTGTTTTTTTGCTGATTTTTTTCAAAATAACAAAATTAAATATAACCAAGAATGAATTGTATACGGGATGAGCAAAATAAAATTAACTGTAGTAATTATGTAAAAGGCAATAGCATAGAACGTAAGGCAAGGCAAGGCAAGTTTATTTATATAGCGCATTTCATACACAGGTGCAACTCAATGTGCTTCACAAAGTTAACAAATGTAAATGAAAGGAAACAGGGAAGAAAGAAGGAAATGAATTAGAGTCAAAAAGCATTTAAAAACATTAAGATAAAACATAAGTTAAAAATAATAATAAAATAAAATAAAATAAAACAAATTAAATAAAAATAAAAATAATAAGAATAAGTAATTTAAGCTAGGGGAAAGCATCTGAGAACAGCTTTGTCTTGAGTCTAGATTTAAAGCTATCAATAGTGGGTGCATTTTTTATGTCATCTGGAAGCTGGTTCCAAAGCTTTGAAGCATAGAAGCTAAAGGCTGCCTCTCCACACTTTGTTTTGACTTTTGGAATCACCAGCAAATTCTTCTCCGTTGACCTTAGTGACCTAGTTGGTGCATACAGCTGAAACATATCCAGTAGATATGTGGGTCCCATTCCATTTAGTGATTTAAACACAAGTAGCATAGCCTTAAAATCAATTCTGTAGCTTACTGGGAGCCAATGCAGCGATCTTAAAATTGGAGTAATGTGATCGAACTTCCTTGTCTTTGTAAGAACCCTTGCAGCTGCGTTTTGTACAAGTTGAAGCTGTTTAATGGTCTTATTGGGGAGGCCAGTAAAAAGACTGTTACAGTAATCAACTTTACTAGAAATAAAGGCATGTATTAGCTTCTCCAGATCATGTTTAGACATCAGGCCCCTAAATTTAGAGACGTTTTTTATGTGATAAAATGCAGACTTAGTAATAGCTTTCATGTGACTGTTGAAGTTTAGGTCACTGTCAATGAGGACCCCAAGATTTTTAACTTTTTCCCTTGCTTTCAGTCCCTTCGTTTCAAGGATAGTAGCAATCTTTTGTCTCTCCTCTCTTTTCCCAAATATAATTACTTCAGTTTTATCTGTGTTCAGCTGGAGGAAATTGTGAGACATCCATTTGTTAATTTGGTCCATGCAATGATAGAGTGATTCAAGGGGGGTATAGTCATTTGGTGACATAGATAAGTAAAGCTGGGTATCATCCGCATAGCTATGGTAATTTATGGAGTTATTCTCGATAATGTGTCCCAGTGGCAACATATACAGATTGAACAGTAGTGGTCCCAGAATGGAGCCCTGGGGGACCCCACAATTCAGAGACATTGTTGATGAGGTATGTCTTCCAATGGCGACAAAAAAACTTCTTTGTTGTAGGTACGATTTTAACCAGTTGATCACTATGCCTGTAAAGCCAACCCAGTGTTCCAGTCTATGTAGTAGTATAGAATGATTAACTGTATCGAAGGCGGCACTTAAATCGAGTAGAACCAAGACGGATAATTTGCCAGCATCAGAATTCAATCTTATGTCATTCATAACTTTAATAAGAGCTGTTTCAGTGCTGTGGTAGGCACGGAAACCTGATTGAAACTTATCAAAATAGCTATTAGACATTAGAAAAGCAGTTAATTGGTTAAAAACAATTTTCTCTATTATTTTACCCATGAATGGTAGATTGGATATGGGCCTATAGTTGTTTAGTACCAGTGCATCCAGGTTGTTCTTTTTCAGTAAGGGTTTCACAACTGCTTCTTTCAGACAGCCTGGGAATATGCCTGTTTGTAGTGAGGTGTTGATGATCTGAAGTACATCTGATGATATTAGATTTAAGATGGATTTGAAGAAGGCACGTAGGTGAACAGATTTCTAGCCGGAAATGCCAGCCTGTCAATATGTTCTGGCTTCAAGGACGATCTCGAAGGTAGGTGACTATTGCCATGATTAAATCCCGATTGAAATCAGGATTTCGATATCACGATTAATCACGATTTTCTATTATTTTCAATTAATTGTGCAGCCCTAGTCAGCATAGCACACAGCTCGCTCTCCCCCCACCCCCGAACACCCCCCTCTGCCCTTACCATCCATCTCCCGTCTACATCGTCCGCCTTTTCAACCCAGCGTATTACAGGTCTGTACGTACCTACCACTAGATTGTCATTGTGACATAAAAGTGTATATCGTGACCTTTCTCCTATATCGTTTATATTGTGATAGTAATTTTATCAATTTTATACAATTGAATATCATTTAACACATTCAATACCAGCCGTTTTTTGGAATTCAGCCATAGACTCCCAACCAATTTCATCATTTTATGGCATTTTTTGAACACCCACCGAATATTTTGTCTTTAACCCACAGACACATGTCAGGGCTTGTTCGAAAGCCCAAGGACTCAGCTGTCTGTATATTTTTACGGTTTGTTTCTAGCTTGTTCCAGTCCGAAGTTATTTCACTTTAAGCGCGCACTGGTTTAGGTAAAAATAGCGATTTTGAACATTCGAACTGAGATAAAGCCTTTTTTGTCACGGGTGCGCTCTGACTCTCCGAGTTTAAATTGCGGGTCTAAATGCATTTCCGCGGCCAAAGAACAACTCCAGTAGCTTCCAAGTAAACTATTTTGGTGCAAAAATCACCTGGTCAGGCAGTTCAGAGCATCTGAAATGCTAGCTGGCTAATGTCACTTGACTGGCAGTTTTCGTTCTGTAGATAAAAGTAGACGTGCCAAAGTACTCACCCAAAAGTAGGTTACTTCCTGCTGTGTTGCATGCTGTATTTCATTACAACCTTCCATTTTACACCTATCCTGATGGCAGCAAAACTCCTAATCCTTCCATATGTTTAGGAATAGGCTAGCTAGCAAGGCAAGTGTGTTTTGATTCTTCAGCCCAGGAAGTATCTCGAGACATGACGTGACGTGATCAGGAAGTGGTTTGACTGGCTTTAATAAAACTCAAATACTGTGTGTAATAAAATGCACAGATGATGAAATATCCAGATCCTGACTTTTTAGGAGTTTTGACTTTGTAGGAGTTTTGACTTTGTAGGTGTTTTCATGATCTATGTCATTTCTGTTCATCAGATTATTACGAAAATCACACAGAATGTGCATTAGAATGTGTAGATTCAGAATCCAATAAAAAAATGTGAAAACGTAATTTTACGGTTTGGGAGCCAACGTTTGGGAGGCTAAACGTATTTTTACGTGACTTGGTAGTGAATGTGTTAATTACATTTCATATTGTCACAATACACACTATAAGTTAATGTAACTGTAAAAATAAGAATAAAAAGATCCATTTTAAAGAAAAGTTGTTTTGCGACATGAAAAAATAAAGAGCAAATAAAGAGAATAACTGAAAACGTATGCAATTGTGCTATATCGTGATATATATCGTTATCGTGATATAAAGTAATCCATATCGTGATATGTTTTTTTTCCCATATCGCCCAGCCCTACCTATCACATCTCTGAGAGGTTTATGTACTGGGGGAAATTCCCTATGGATCTTTTACGTGTACTTGCCTTGGTGTGTGATGGGGGAACAACTTGTCAGCATTACAATATAGTAACAGCCTGGACGGAAACAAGGGCAGGGTCGCACTGCAAATAACTTGGTAATGAAGCCGTGGAAGCCATCTCAGCCAACAAAAACAATGTTCCTCCAGACCTCTCTCTCACAGAGATGGTAAACAATGTAATGGGAATATGCCACCACAGGGACTGTAGTGAGACTGCAGAAAACACACATTCCTTTAGAAGAAAGCACACGCATGCAAGTGCACACACTGTCATGTATGAACACATACAATTTCATAGTTCAAAAAAGTTCTTGCGCACAGGCCTTCAGTAACGCAGGTGCAGGTGTGAGGCAGGAGAAGGTGAACAATAAAGAACATTTTGGAGACACCGCATACTACTTGCTGTTTTTTTTTTTTTTACTTTATTACTATTTTTAGTTCGCTCCGAAAAAAAATAAAGTAACAAAAACAACAGTAAGCAGTGTGCGGTGCCTTCTGAATTTTCTTCAACACACAATTTCATGTTGGCATATGGTTGATGTGAAAGCTAAATCATAACCCCCTTCACACCACCTTCAGTAACCAGCTGAGTCTGTTCAGCCACAGACTCCGTGCTCTCACCTGCAAGACAGACAGGCTGAGGAGGTCCTTTGTCCCATTACATGGGCCATTCAACTGTTTAACAGTATACAGAAGGACACTAAGAAGGACATCATTATTGGGGATTGGACTGCCTGAGATGTCAGAGCCGGCCCAGATCGGGAAACCTCTTGGCGTGTGTGTGTGTGTGTGTGTGTGTCTCTGTGTGTGTGTGTGTCTGTGTGTGTGTCTGTGTGTGTGTCTGTGTGTGTGTCTGTGTGTGTGTCTGTGTGTGTGTCTGTGTGTCTGTGTCTGTGTGTCTGTGTCTGTGTCTGTGTCTGTGTCTGTGTCTGTGTCTGTGTCTGTGTCTGTGTCTGTGTTTGTATTTATGTAGCTACTTGACACCTGAAGTTGACCCTGGGGATCAGTAAAGTTTCTCTACTCTACCTAGCCTGTTTTTAACACACAGTCCATCTGGTCTTGATATGGTTATCTCATCACCACATAAGAGGACATTAGCAACGGCTAATGTGGTTAGCCACTTAATCCTGGACGAACATCTGGACAGGATGGGTATTAATGTGTGTGTGTGTGTGTGTGTGTGTGTGTGTGTGTGTGTGTGTGTGTGTGTGTGTGTGTGTGTGTGTGTGTGTGTGTGTGTGTGTGTGTGTGTGTGTGTGTGTGTGTGTGTGTGTGTGTGTGTGTGTGTGTGTGTGTGTGTGTGTGTGGACAGGATGGGCATTAACATAGCTTAGTGCTTGGAATGCGGCACACTGCATTGCTCTACAATGGCAGAATAGAGCAGTGTTTCTCAACAGGGGTGCCGTGGTACCATGGGGTGCCGCAGGCCACCCTCAGCGGTGCCGCGGAAACGTGGCTGATAAATAAATTATGTATTATAATACATATTTGTCTAAATGTATAAGGTAATGTTAGTCAGTGGAATCTTTTATCTGCCATTTACGCACAATTATAAAATAAAGTAAATAAAGGTCGTAAAAATCAGCTGCAACTTCGAACGTAGGTCGTGTGACGTCTCCAAATGTGTTACTTTTCTAAGCTTGTGTGGTATCGGATGCGATGCCATTTTACGACTTGTTGGTTTGGGGTGCCTTGAAATTTTTCATGAATTGAAAGGGTGCCTCGCCTAAAAAAAGGTTGAGAAACACTGGCATAGAGTACCACACTGGCAGCATAAAGTACCACACACCCAGCGATGAACATCCCTCGTCCGAAATACACATGCACGCACGCCTCTCACCTCGAAAAGGACACTGACGTATACATTGCGACAATAGCTCCTTGATGTCCTACTTGACACACGTGCACACGCACAAACAAAAACACAAACACACACACACACACACACACACACACACAGTCTGACCTTGAGAAGGACGTCCACGTACACGTTGCTGTGACATGATCTCCTTAATGTCCCACTTGACGCCCGCACACACACACACACACACGCGCACACACACACACACGCACACGTGCACACATACAGTGAGTCTGACCTTGAGTAGGACGTCCACGTAGACGTTGTGCTGTGACATGATCTCCTTGATGTCCCACTTGACGCCGGCCATCATGAGCAGCATCTGCTCGTAGTCGATGGCTCTGGCCGCCACGATCCAGTAGATGGGCTTCCGCAGCTCGCTGGCCGTCGACACCGTCTGGTGATATTATGGGATGGGGGAGGGATGGAGGGAATGACATTACATTACATTACATTACATTACATTAGTATTTAGCAGCTCGCTGGCCGTGGACACCGTCTGGTTATAGAGTAGAGAGTAGAGTAGAGTATCGTTTATTGATCCTAGGGGGAAATTAAGGTGTCAAGTAGCATACGCACATACATAAATAAATACATTGCCCACAAGACATAACACACATATTTACACATAAAATAATCAAGCTCAATGGCCGTGGACACCGTCTGGTTATATTACTGTATATGGGGGAGGGATGGATGGGGGTGGGAGAGATGAGAGAGGATACGTTTTTATTCAATATCTTAGCAGGTGAAAGAGACATACAGTACAGAGATTGATTGATTGACATTGATATTGAAAGGGAGAAAGCCCTTAAAAAGCTGCACGAAGCTGCTTAACCACAGGGAAACCCAAAGAAAAGGAAAACACAGGTATAACCACAAAATAAAACAAAACAATACACACAAAACAAGAAATCCCTTGGTGGGTGGGTGGAGGAGGACCACACCGTTGCATTAACACATTGACGCCTAAGGCACCTGCAAGAATGGGTGCTGAATGCCTGAGCCCTTTTTAAGAAAAGCCGCCCTCAGCCTATATAAAAACTACATTTCTCAGCTTCTGAAGCACATTAAAAATATGCACTAAGTTGCATTTAAACGTTAAGACCCTCATCTTTCATTAGAATGTGTTCATTCATCTCAAACAAAGAGAGATTTTTAATAAAGTTGTCTCAAATCTCATGAGCCTGAATGTTGCGTAATGCAGGTCCAGGCGCCAGGGCCAATGTTGCGCAACGCAACATCAGGCATCAATGGGTTAACACATGAATATAGGAAAGACAAAACATGGGTGCATATATATGGATTCTACATTTTTGTTTTCCCCTGGCTGCACACAACTCAACCTCTGATTGTTGGAAACCGCTGTCGGTCAAAAAATTAGCTCACGTGGTTGGCTGCCAGTGTCTTGCCCCTCCTCACAACTCAGTGTTTATGAACGAAAAACCCCATGTAGTGAAGGATGTTAAGTCAATATTCCATAAGAATCTTTCACTTGGTGATACAAGCACCAAATTTGGTTCACAGGTGCTTCAGGAGCTACTTTCCCAGAAAAGGTCGCTATCCAGGTGGAAAAACAAGATGGCGGCCATTTTTCAAGATGGCCACAATACAGATATAATACAGATACCGTTACGGAAGTGACAAAAGCACCAAACTTTGCATGGTGTTTCTTTAGGCTATATGCTGTAATTCTAGCCACAGAGCCCTCTGTAAAAGAAAAACATTCTACCATGTCATATACAATATGTCATGCATTAC
>NC_085876.1:40941130-40948630 GCF_034702125.1 Engraulis encrasicolus
CTGTTTGCTTATATGTTACGATTGCTTTTTTTCCACTTCAGAGGGGAAGACACCGCACACTCTTGTCCATCATGCTGAATTTTATGCAACATAACACATTTACATACATACATTTATGTAAATAAAATTCAGCATGATGGACAAGAGTGTGCGGTATGTTCCCCTCTGAAGTGAAAAAGCAACTGTAACATAAGCAACAGACTCCCGCTAGTACCTGCTACCTGCACCTCAAAAACCTCTGGTGTGCGTTGGCATCCTCCTCCAAAAACAGTTGCTTTTATTGCCAAAAGCTCTGGATCCAGCACTAAGTTTGGGTGACAAGAAACTATCTGGTTTACTTTAATGTATACTGTATATTACTTAATAACTTATTGTTTTTTCCACAATGCTTTTTAAATGCACCGATGCCATTTCATGCTCTGAAGCATTTTTTTTATTAGGAAAAAGTTTTTGCCAAAACCTCTTGCTGCACCACAAAGTTTGCTTATTAGTAACTTATAACCTCTTCATTATAACGGGTGTAGTGATGAAGAGGAGGTGTGTTGAGAAACATTGTGGTTTCCTCTGTGTTGCGAGTGCAGAATCTTGCCTTTAGATTCACTGATGCTCTCTCATGGTCTGAAGTCTTAACTTACGTAGGCGACAATTTTGGCTAAAACTTTTGACAGCATCTGCTACAACACTGCTATAACCACTGTCACTTCTATTACTGTATTTTTAACATTATTTCACAGTGTGTTAAAAGCATGCAAAGAATGAGTAATTAGTCTAAATAGCTGTACTTCCCATAAACAGCCATTTCATCACAAAGGATGACTTATCACTGTTTTTCTGCCCTGGCACAAATTATCATGTAACATTATGTAAGGGTTAACGTTCGGCGAGAAGGTCGCTACCGTGGAATAGCAGCACGACAGAGAGAATCTTTGGACCCCGACGCGGAGCGGAGGGGTCTTGTTCTCTCTGAAGTGCTGCTATTCCACAAAGCGACCGACTCGCCGAAAGTTAACCCGCTTATTATATGGATATACTTAAATGATTCACACATGGCGGGGACATTTCTTTAGACCTATTTAATGTTAAGATTGTTGCTGCGCAAAACAAAACAGTGCCGTTGTGGAACACCGCTAGGCAACAGGTAGCCAGGACAACAGGTGTTGTCTATCACAGCAGCTGATTAGAGTGACAAAAGACCGGACCCCCTGCGGAGTGATATGAAACATTCGCTTTAGCCACTGACTTGTATACAAGCCAGTGGCTTTAGCAGTGAACGTCTTGTTGCCATTGACAGCGGTAGCCAGGACAACGGGTGCTGTCTATCACAGCAGCTGATTAGAGTCTTGTTGAAAAGTCGCTTTAGCAGTGAAAAGTCTTGTTGCCATTGACAGCGGTCTGTTATAGACCAACCCGTCCGTTATCGAAAAATAACAGACGTCCGAACGTTGGGGAGCCCCGTTGAAATGAATGGAGCATTCGACAGATGACGTCACAACCATATAATAAGACGGCAATAATATCATTAGCATAGGGGAGAAATTAACAAGTCAAAAATTCAGAGAAAGAGAAAGATAGAGAGAGATAGAGAGAGAGAGAGAGAGAGGGAGAGGGAGAGGGAGAGGGAGAGGGAGAGGGAGAGAGAGAGAGAGAGAGAGAGAGAGAGAGAGAGAGAGAGAGAGAGAGAGAGAGAAATCATTGCCTTCCCTTGAGAGCAGTATGCTGTGGTAGATGCAAGTAGTGCTACTGCAAATCAAATTCAGTTTTCCAGAGTGAACTATGGTTACCCAAGACCAAAACACGCAGCTGAATTTCTAATCGTGTCCCTCGGGAGGGAGGACCAAACTCATTCAACATGCAGTGCAGGTCTTCAGAGGAAGACCAAAGGAGTTATGGTCTAAAGTGCTACCAAACTACCAAAACTTTTTGCATCTCCCCCACACATAAAGTTCACGAACATCCTGTCGGTGTCACAGACCTGTCTTCTCTAAGTCACTCCCTCTACAACTCAAAAAAGGGTATCCAAGGGAATTGAAGTTTGTTGACGTTACTGCCAGAGCATGAACATACTGTAGTAGTGAATGAACCAAAGAGCATAAAAAGCATTTCCCATCTGGTGATACACCCAAACAGGTTTTTCCTCGAGGCCATACACCATTTGAAACAGAATTCTCTGGTGCCTGCCTATACTTTTTCCTCTTTGACTGACTAGTTTGATATAGTTCCTGTCTACTACTACCGGTGTGTGTGCCTTCACTGCTTTTTTTCATGGCACAGAATGTTTTGATAAGTTGTGGAGGATCGCTTTCCTCCCAACCTCCCTCATACTCTTCAATGTTTGACATGGACCCATGAGGGAATGTTTCAGATGGACTAATACTTCCTCCTTCCTTGTGATGGAAGACTTTACCTCCAACCAGGGCCGCTGACAGCTTTGGCCAAGCCCGGGACAAAGTCATGTGAAAGGGCCCCCCTGCCCAATAGATGCAATGTAATGAGGGACCAATTCTGGGCCCCATCTCTTCCTGGGCCCGGGACAACTGCCCCCTTTGTCCCCCCCCCTGTCAGCACCCCTGCCTCCAACTTCCAGTGAGCGCTGTGCTGTGCTGCGCTGCGCTGCGCTGTATGAAAGTGATAGAGGATCAATGGGACGATAAGAGTCCCCCTGCAGGCAATTGAGAAGCAAAGATGGAGTGCTGCTTGTTTGTCAGTGTGAGTGTTCTCAGGTAAAGAGTTGATCTTTCTACCAACTGGGGGAGAGCTGAGAGTTGGGAGTCCGGGTGGATTTTGGGGATTATGAGTGACTGTGTCTGAGAGAAGATCTATCAGCTATGTATGCTGCAGAGTTGGGAAACTGAGGGCTGTTCTTTTTAATGTCCTCTGTCATATTTTTTGTGATGTGATGCATATGACATTTAACACTGGGCCACCAGGGATATGAATATGTCGTCATTAGGCAGTGGGAAGGAAGAAAGAAACACACAGACATGCAGGCGCGTGCACAAGCACACAGACATGCAAGCGTGCACACACAAGCAAGCGCGCACGTGCGCACACACACACACACACACACACACACACACACACACACACACACACACACACACACACACACACACACGAGGAGCAAGGAGTGCATCCTGTTTGTCAGTGTGAGTGTTCTCAACTAAAGACTGATCTTTCTACCAACTGATGGAGCTGAGAGCTGGGAGTCCAAGTGGATTTGGGGATTATGAGTGACTGTGTCTGAACTAAGATCTGTCAGCTATGCTGCAGAGCTGGGGAGCATTAATCATTCTTTTTCATTTCCTCGGTCTGTCTTTTTATGGACGATTTCCTTATTTATCTTCATATCAGGAGATATGGAAATAAATACATGCTGCTTCTTTATACTCTGATGGGTATTACAAAACAAACTCATCAGCAGAATAATGCATTCACAAAAATGAGCATGCAGTACAGAAAGAGCCTTAATTAATAAGCTAAATACAGAGTCTACATTAGAGGAAAAAAACATGTTGTACATATAACAGTGGTAATGCTTTCATTTCATTCCTAATAGGAACATTCTAAACTTAGTCAAAAAAGGAGGCACTACTTTACAAAGATATTTTCCAGGCTAAATCAATTTGATTAAATATGCAGTCATTTGCATTTGGCTTTGAAGGACAGAAACTTTGTTGTGGGCAACTTGGCCAAATACTTTTTGCTTACTGAATTGTTGAGACAAATTAGTATCCAGGTGTACCAGACTCTTCAATATAACTTGGATGTTGAAGGGAAAATTGGCAATTCATTGGAAAGGTGAAAATGCAACTGTGATTTTTTAAATTCTTTGGATTCATGCCCTGAAATACTACAGGTTCATCTGATAGAAGAGGATACCTCACTACCTCTCATCTTTACCAAAAGGTACGGGAATATCACAACAAGGACAGGCACAGCTTGGAAATGGCTCCAAGAAAGGCCGTGCAGACTCTTTCAGAGAATCAAGAGCCATGTTTTTTTGGCATTCTAGAAGGACAACGCTACAGCTTGCAGATGGCACAATCAGGGACAGATTACTGCACGGGCCTACTGGGCCCAGGCCCAGGGGCCCAAGAGACAAGGGGGCCCTGAAACCAAAGCTTCTATATTTCTATTCTCATATAGCCTTAAAATCACACCTACGTATAATAACTGAATTTTCACATTTTCTCTGGGATAGCCCCCCCCCAAACACACAGGCTCTCACATTTGGCCTAAAACCCTGTATCATTTTGTAAAATAGCAACACCCATAGAGGGGCCCTTCTTCCTATGTGACCCAGGGGCCCTTGGAATCATAATCCGTCACTGGGCACAATGAAAAGACACACAAAATGTCTCAGAGAATCCAAAACACTTCCACCACAACGGAAGGACATGGCTACGGCTTGTAAAAAGGCTCCAAGAAAGAGCAGGCAGAATCTCTCATACAATCAAACACAGTTTTCTGCACACTAGAGTAAGCCGCCATCTGACAGGCTGAGCGTCCATTGTATTGCATTGCATTGCATTGTATTGCAGTGCGTTAGTGTCACCATCGATAAGCAGCTGCTATACAATAAGCTTTACAGCACAAACAGCTTATAAAGACCATGCTGATGATGTGCACCAGTAGAGAGTTACTTGTGCACAATCCCTGGTGCTGAACAAAAAGATTGCGTATTTTTTGAAAAAATGCCAATGAATGAATGAATAAAAAGAAGAAAAAATAAATAAAAGAAGAAAAAATCCAAAGGAGTGTGCGAACCTTTTTTCAAAAAATAGATGATGTGCACCAGGACATTAGGCATTTGCTGGCGAGTCTCCCATGGTGTTAGTGATGGACAACCACTTGTGTATGTGCAATTATCATTTTCTTAATCACTCTCTTCACTGATGGGTGCAGACAAAAACAAACAAATAAACAAATCAATTCCTTTTCATGTCTCTGCCAGGGAATATAGATAACTGCGATAACAAACCGTGAAAAAAACAAAAAACAAACAGAAACAATGAAGCTTTAAGAGAGCCACTACAAAGACAAAAGCAACCGAGAGATGCTGGCAAAACACCAGTCTGGGCCGAAAACAACCTATTTAAGGAGGAGGCGATCGATGACAAAACTTTGTTAGCCCCTTGTGACCTCCACTGATGGTGCACAGTGCACACCCGGACACTCAAGCAAGGGTCTTCACATTACCTTCACACATTACCTTCACATTACCTTGACATTAACTTTTTCACCCACCGGCCACTGTGGCTAGTGGTTTTCCCAAGTCACTAGCCATTCAGGTATTCCACTAGCCACAGCTTTTACATTGTTTTGTCTTCCTTTATCATGATAGGGTACGTCGAGCCTCAAAAGATGAAGTGCTAAAGCAAGATGAGTGCATTGCTTTCTAAATGCAAGTAGAAATTGAGTTACTGAGCTTTTTCTTGGTCTTAAATACTGTGCAAGCAATTTATACATAAGGGAAAAACACAATGTAGGCTACTATGATGTGTATGTCATACCAAGGAATAAGCTGCCAGCCAAATTGGCTAGTGACACTGAAAGTGTTACTAGCAGCCACAGCCAAGTTGTACCAGCTTTTGGCTGGTTGGTAGGTGCCAGTGTCAAGCAAGGGTCCTGCATCACACTGTTTACTTAAAACGACAAGTCTGCAGGAATTATTTTGGACATCGGGCTATGCTGGAGAAAAATAGGCCTACATAAAAGTTGTTTTCCAAAGGCATAGGTTTTTCAACATAGCATAACGGCTGGTGGTGGTTTGTCCCCAGAACCCCACCCCCTTTCATTTGCAGCACAAAATGTATGTCAGAGATAAATCCAGAAACAAAGAGAAGGACGTAATTGAATGTGGATCATCCAGAAGTTAACGATCATAGTGACAAAGTTACATCTACAGTAGTGCCGGTCTGTTACCCTCTTGCAGGTATGCACAGGTTATAAACACACTCATGCACACAGACACACAAGTGAATGCAGGCACACTCATGACACACGCATGCAAGCGCACACACGCAGCTTATCAGTAATGTCTTTGTTTATTCTGGTTTCTTGCAGATATATTATCACCAATGTGTGTGTGTTTGTGTGTGTGTGTGTGTGCATGCATTTATGTGTGTGCACGCCTGTGCTTGTGTGTGTTGAAAATGTATGCAAGATGAAATTGAGGGCAGAAAACAGGGTCAGGCAGACACACAAGAGGGTAGAGTGAAGCAGCAGAAAGGTGGCAGAAACGGCACGCACGAACGCACGCACACGCACGCGCACACGCGCGCACGCGCACGCACACGCACACACACACACACACACACACACACACACACACACACACACACACACACACACACACACACACACACAAACACACACACACACACAGATGGATGGACAGCCAAAGGAGTGAAGGAGTGTTTGTTTACTTCCTGCGATGGGCCTCGATAGCAAGCTGAGTGTAATTGGACTGGTTTATCTGCTTTCGCTTTCCCCTTTTTCCATTCTGCGCAAACAAAATGCAGTTTTTGTGGGCACCACTCACGCACGCACGCGCACAAGCACAAGCACACACACGCTTGGGGCAATTTCATCCCAATCGTTAATCACCTGTCCATGCTGCCCCCCCCTGCCTCAATATATAGATTGTCCTGTCAGTGCGTACTGGAGAATGCATCTGATGCCAAGGAGGAAGCACTGGGGCATCTTGGCACACTGCAAAAGGGGTGCAACTGGGGTTGGCACACTTCAAAAGGGGTGCAACGGGGGTTGGCACACTGCTCCTCAAGAGAGTGAAAGTCAGAGAGAGTAGATAAGACAGAACAGACCTAAGGACTGTTCTATTCAATGCTAGGAGTATTATGACACGACCCTTTAGGCATGGGGGGGGGGGAGACTCGTTTTGGTCCGGGGGCCGCATACAACCCATGTGGACCTCAAGCGGGCCGCATTAGTAACATCATCGCAAAAAAAAGCAGAGGATTAGTGTTCAGTGCTATCACGCTTTAAGTGTGTTGAATATGTAGAAAGCAATGCAAAATTTCCTTGACTTCATTCATTCATTGCTAACCGTCAATGAATTAAATAAGGGACAGTTATTTTTGGCAGGGGGTCTGGGGGGCAGGGGGTCTAACATTTTTTTATTTCTTAGATGTAATTTCCTGCATTTTCACGCATTCTAACATCCCGTTTCCAGTTTCAGCTTAGTAGGAACCAATACAAATCCAATTATATTATTATTTAATTACAACCAATACCAATACAATACGAATAAGAAATATTAACATTTTATCTCTATATATGAGGTCTATAATATATGAGCTTTATGAAATGCCTGTTACAGTACAAATTCACCATTTGTAATAGAAGTGTGATGTGCACTTTACTACATATATATACAGAGAGGGACCATTGGGTTAATGTCATGCAGGGTTCGATTTTGTGCGTAATTGCGCATTGCGGTTATTTCATTTAAAAAAAAAAAAAAAAAAAATATATATA
>NC_085876.1:40956130-40988630 GCF_034702125.1 Engraulis encrasicolus
CGAGTGGGGAGAGAGAGACGGGGTGGGGCCGGCAAAGGACCCGGGCCGGGAATCGAACCCTGGTCAGCCGCATGGTAAACGAGTGCCCTACCGGTTGGCCACGGCAGGGCCTATTTCCATTTCCTGACATCTCTTCACTGGCACTATCCAAATCATGGAGGTAGTATAAGAACTGGAGAGAGTGAATAAGTCCCGCCTCCAGTCATTTCAATGGGAAATGGGAAAAAGACGGGCATTAGATGCATGGAGGTGCCCAACCACAGACCTGTAAAGGCTGCGCACCCACCAATCATCATGAGCGAAGTGGATGTCGGAAATGCGAAAATGGTGACTTGCTAATCTGCGAAACTAACCAGCCAAATCTTGCCCCCCCCTGATCCAAATAAAGACATCAAAGGCAAAAAGAAAAGCATAATGGATGAATGTACAGTAGGCTACTCTACTCACAGCGACTCTGTGGCCACCACCCTCTGTGCCAGGCCGTAGAGTGTGCCGCTGGCCGTGAGCACCACCATCTGGCTGAGGTGGGGGCTCGGCACCTTCTCACGACGCTCCTCCGGGGGACCGTGGGGGGGACCCATGCTCTCGCCACTCGGCTCCTGCACGCAGAGAAGGAGAGAGAGAGAGAGAGAGAGAGAGAGAGAGAGAGAGAGAGAGAGAGAGAGAGAGAGAGAGGCAGAGAGAGAGAGAGAGGCAGAGAGAGAGAGAGAGAGGCAGAGACAGAGACAGAGACAGAGAGAGAGAGAGAGAGAGAGAGAGAGAGAGAGAGAGAGAGAGAGAGAGAGAGAAACAGACACACACACACACGCATTACAATACATTACATTTGGCAGACTCTTTATAACCAAAGCGACTTTCAAAGGAGGACATAATCATAGCCAACATCACAAGCAGAATGCACAGGAAATATACAGAACAACAAGTGCAGATGCAAAGACGGGTTAGTTAGTTTTTTTTTTTTTGTTCTTTGAGTACACACGCACGCACGCACGCACGCACGCACGCGCACAGACAAAGAAACACACACACACATAAGCATGTCAATGACTTCAGTTTGAACCTCACGCTCGCCACTTGCTTTCAGGTGGCACACACACAAACACAGTACAGGCATATGGACACAGGCAAGGACATAGAAGCACAAAGACTCGCTTTTATGTTTAGCTGACATATGGTTGATTAGCAATGCGGCATCGCTAGTCTGCTTCAACACATTATCCAGCTGCTCTTGATGTGCTAATCTAATACACAGACGCCATATTATCTATGGTTAATGTAGTTAAGGACAAAATCCTACGGCAACATCTGGCCAGACCGGGGCATTAAAGATGGTTAAGCGTGTTGTGTGAGGCACAGCATATTGGTCTGCCATGGCTCGAAAGCAGCTGTCTGTTTAGTATTGAGATGCATACGGGTTAAAAAAAAGAGACACCCTGAAGACAACACCGATCTTTATGTCTGTTCAACACTGAGCAGTCTACTGTAAAGTGAAAGAAATGCACATATACAGTATTAGCGTACAGATAGTGTTTTTTAAAACATAACACAGAAATGCACACAAATACGCTGCCGCATGCACGCACGCACACGCAGATCACCATTCCTTCCCAAGAGATGAAGCACAGAAAAGCGCAGACTAGATTCTATTCACAGCAGCGTTGGCGTGTTGACACAGCTTTCTTGTTCTATTTAGGGATTGAGTTCTTCACATTAGGCCCGCGACTACAAAGCTTCTCATTTGACTTCAATAAAGTAGTGATGAAGGCTTGGGAAGGTAAAGAAAGAAAAGCGGCGGAGGAATGAGAAAAAGGAAGAAAAAAAAGGAGTAAAATTTCACAGCCAAAAGAAAATGGGATTACATTATTCCATTTTGCGCTCTACATTCTAGACTAACTCCCCACCCCCTTCAGCGGTACAAAATCACACACACACACACACAACAATCCTCCTCGCAAGTTCCTGAAAAAAGGAAGCAGGACGGGGGGGAAAAAATGAGGCGACCACGCAAACCTTGCAAACGTCTTGCATTGGCATTCATGAGATGCTGCACCAGCCACATACTGTACACCAGGGTTGTCAAACTCAAATTGTCTGAGGGCCAAAATTTGGAATGAACTCAACATTTATTTTTTTTAAAACATTGACTACATTTTTTTAAGAATTAAAATTGTAATACTCATGATTAAATGTCATGCACAGGCTTTCCCCATAGTTCAAATGTGCCAGCACATATTCTGTTGCATGTGACTGGCCTTGGGCCGACTCACATTCCTGTGACAGGCCAAATGTCATGTTCAAAGTCTTGTTATGCCGTGTCTAGACCAAGAGCGAACTACGCTGCCTGGTAGCGTGGGTAGCAGAAGAAGTTTCGCCTTGAATTCGCTGTATACGCTCCAGACGCAGCATTGACATGTTTGATTCAGCTAATCACATAACAGCTCTGGCTTGACCGCCTGGGACATTCGGAGATATGAACGTTCCATCAGAGCGAATGCACCTGCGATTAGATTGAGTTTAATCGTCAAAATTCGCTCTGGTCGCTCAAGAAGCTTTGCTCCTGGCGAATTCGCTGTGGTAGCGCAGGTCTCGTGCCTTCCATAGAGAAATAATGACTTCCGTCGCTTCAGTCGCTCCTGGTCTGTACATTATGCTACACATTGATGATGAATGGTATATGTGGGGCAACTGTAATACACATCTGAAATGACTTTCAGGCCAACATCACCCTGGTCCTCTCCAACACACACTGTAGGTTCAGGAGTCCCATGCATTTAGGAAAAAGCAAGAAGGTGACAGTTGAACAAGCCATGTAAATGCACTGGAATGCCTTGCATGGGTCACAGGCTGCATTTGTACTGCAATCTTTGAAGACTGACATTGCGTAAAATTGGTCACAAATGGATTTTTATGGCTCGTCTCAAACAGACAACTGAGTGGTGGAGCCCTGGGGGTGTTAAAACATCAGGAGGAAGGAATGTCAGATGTGTAACGTTAGAAAACACAATTGAAAGGTTTCCTTTCTAATGCCATATGATGGCAATAGTACTGTGCACATCACAGAAAAAAAAGGAGAAAATCAGAGCTGGACATCCCGTCCCCCGCAGCATCCAGAACATAAAATCTCTGCCAATTATTAGGTCCCACATCTTGTTTTCTGAACCAGCTGGTACCTAATAAGCACACCAAAAAGTCATCAGACAAGTCGATTAGCCAGGCTAATTAGTAAAAAATCAATTCCTGCTAGGTGGATGATGGGCAAACAGAACGCATGGCAGAGATTTATAGTAGTGTTGCACTGATACCATTTTTGGCCCCGATACGATACCCGATACCTGGCTGTGCAGTATCGGCCGATACCATACCGATACCACCCTATTTGAAATGTATGAAGGGCTGTAGTGCATACTACTTGGATGTAAAATCATTGCTTTGTCAGGCTGCTGCCTACCTTTGTGAAACAGGAAAAAGACTAATGCAAAGTGAATCCAGCAAAACTTTTTATACTTTTTAAATACCTCTATGAAATAACTTATTTCAAGGCAGCTTAAAGAGCTGATGACAGATTTTTGACGTTTTTTGATATGATTTTTAACATAAAAAATAACTCAGAATGATATATATATGAATTCTGGAAAGCGCCTATTTTCCAAGTTATGATTTACAACCGCGGCTATTTTGGCGAATTTTACTGGGCGCAGCACCCTGGAGACCACTGATGATGAAGTCGAAAATGACGTCAGCGACAGAACTCTTCCTCCTCACTCACTTGCTGATGCCCGTGGTATTGATGGGACAGGAGGTGGAGCTGTGCTCTGAACATGTCAATTTTGGATAATTTCGGTACTTCCACATTAAAATAATTACTTGGCTGTTCAGTTAAATGTCATACAAATGTGTGCTACTGTCACCCGGAGTGCAGTATTCAGGAGGGGGTCTCACAGTTAGGCTGGTCTATCAGGCTAATCATGTTGGTTTGCACATCGGATCCGTCGCCGGGGACAAGGCTACCTCTTCAAAGACCCGTCAAATCATGTTGTGAAACAAACGACGTGAAGGTACGTAACGCAATGTATCTTATCTTCAAGATAATCATAAATGCAATCATAAAGCCGGCGTGATAAGTCGCCTTACAACGACGAGAGGCAAAGTGTAGCACTAGTTAGCATAATATGAGGAAATGCTAGTGGGTGGACATCAACAAATGATTGCTTTCATGAGGATTTTTTCCAAGCATTTTGCATCTGTTTTGTGATTACTGTGGCATTGGTGTGTTATACAGAACTGGATTTATGTTAAAACATCGAAGAAGTAACTTACAACCTGCCTTGTAGTAACTAGACTCGTGGAAACACTACACTAAGCTTACACTTTGCCATTCGTTGTTAGGAGGACGGTAATCACGCTAGTCTGGAGGAGTGTGTTGGTTATAATTCCTACGACATGACTAGAAATGGTCTCTTTCTGCCCTTTACAATGCATAAAAAAACGTTTGTGTGTTCCCCCTCGTCAAGAAATGAACGCCACTTGCATAGTCGCATAATCATCTGGTCAAAAAAGTCCTGCACTTGACTTTATTAACTTCCTGCTATCATTGCACCATAACATGGTTGATTTTTTTCCCATTCTTGTATTTTTTGTATGTCCTGAGGTTTTGGGAAAAGGGATGTTGTAGGCTAATAATGTTGGATTGCTTTTGTTACATCTGTGCTTCATTTGTGTGTTTCAATTTTATGTTGGCCAGGCCTACTTTAGATTTACAAGGACTACAGAAGAAATGGGATCCCAAATTGGAACTGGAAGCAGATCATGGTTCACACCATGCAACCAAACACTTTCTGCAGTAGGTCTAAGTCTTTATCTGTCCACCAAGAACATGTCATTCTTCCTATCTGCTAGTCGACACCGACTGACATACAGTATTAATACCTAATTTATCTCCCTCTGTCTCTCACTCACAATTTGCCCTTTGTCTGGCTAGCATTTACATCTACTTGTTACTGTATGTATCTCTCCTACCCCCAATATCACTCTGTATGTGTCCTCACGTCAATTTCTTTATGTTGGCCTATAACCCACCTAAACTACCGTCCATCAATGTACACTCTTATCTAACCCATTATGTATCTTTTGTGTTTCCTTGTGTCAATAAGCAGCCGCTGAGCGAAAAAGAGATGCAATACTTCACACCCTGAAGATGTACCTGGGGGGAATTGCCAGAAGATTTTTTTTTGTGTGGGTAAGAACCTTTTTTCTATTCTGGTTGCAGGTCCTTCACCCATTGATGCCTAAAGAACATGCAAAAAATTCCAGCTGAATGCCTAAGCCCATTTTGAGAAAAGTTTCCCTCAGCATATGAAAAAAATATCTCAGCCTCTGAAGCACATTAAAACATCACAGCAATTGCATTTAAACACAAAGACCCCCATCCTGCATTAGAATGTGTTCATTCAGCTCTAACATACCAACATTTTTAATGAAAAATAACTCATGAGCCTGAAAGTTGCGTCATGCGGCACTTGGGACAATGTTGCGCTTGTAATTTACCTGCTGATGTGAACACCACCTCATACAGTTTCGTATGTGACACGTATACCCCACTACTGCATGATAATCTGTATCCTGCATTGCATTTCAATGTTACATCGTGCCAAAGAATTATTTTATTTTGGAGCCCATCCATGCAATTTCCCTTGTATTATTTTTGCCATGTCTTTTTCTCACATTGCTGCAAAACATTCAAACTATCATTTACCAAGTAGAGTGTTAATGTGTGTGGATTGCCCTTCATTTCAAATTGTATTTTTGATCTAATTGTTCCATTTGCTCCACAGGGCGAAGATGAAGCATGGCAGGACTGAGTGTAGGCTGTATATACACTGCAGGCCCTGGGGGAGCTTTTGGTTGTATTCTTCATGTAAGAGATGTATCTAAAGCTGTGAGACACTTGTTATTAGAATGTAATATTACTGATATTTGTGGCGTTAACTAAATAGATTGATACATTGACCAAAAATGTTCTCCGTTTGCTTTTGTACAGTCTGAATGAATGTGTATAAATGGAGAATATGTTGTAGCATATGGATAAGCAGGGGTTAGACAATGAAACTGAAATACTTGGTTTCAGATAGGCTTGGCTATAGCAGCCGGCCATGTATATTGACCCTGTGGAGCTCCTGACAGTCAGTTTTTCTCTTTTGTACACTGATGTCACCCATAATCTTTTGTGCATTGCAATATTGGGAGCGTAATTGTGCATTTACCCTGCAAATATAACCTTCACACTCTGCTCTTGCAAAGTACAATTAATGAAGATTGGCCAGACTGACCCAATTTAGCCATGAAACCCTCCACAATAAAATGACAGGCGTTTCAGTTTCATTGTCCAACCCCTGTAAATGTTGTGCTATACATGGGTTTCCCATTTGCAAATAATCCCTGGCTTCGCGCCACTGGCGGCGCACTCTACAACCCCCAATTGTTGGAAACTGCTGTCACTCAAAAAACACGCTCATGTGGTTGGCTGCTTAGCAGCCTGCCCCTCCTCACAGTGGCAATGTTTGTAAACGGGACACCTGTATAGAACACAACTGTAAACATTACAACTATTATTGACTGACATTGCTAGTAAAGAAAAAAAACAGATGCCCAAAAAAACTTTTATTACAGCATACACATTATATTTCCAGAACTTTACTACATAAAGGTGGTACTTAACCAGATGGACAGGCTGCTTGTAAATCATTCAGCCACATACAGCACAGACATACTGCTTGTAAGTCATATAGGCCACATTCAGCATGTCCTCATTGAGACACAGTGGAGAAGTGAAGTCATGGCTGGTGATACAGGTAATGTCATCAAGGGTTTGCTGTGCTACATCCTGCTCCCTTCAGCAAATAACCCCTTCTCTGTAGGCGTGGTGGTTACACACAGCTCAAATGACACCTGCACAAATGAAAATGAAAATTGGCTGTAATTTACCTTCCATGAACAGTTTTCATCACAGTTACAAAATAAAGATCTTTCAATAAAGTTGTGGTGTATTCACTTTGACAGGCAGGTTTTCGATGGTGTTGGATAGTGTGTTTACAGGTCACACTACAAAAGAGCCTACTCTATAGGATATGGGCATCATCAGTCTTCCTCCTCACCTGCTGGTTTGATGTGCTTGTCTGTTGATGTGACAAATTTTATAGCAGAAGTTGTAAGCTTAGTAGTACACATTTTGTCTTTGCATCGTGGTCTCTTATTGCCAAGTTTGAAAGGACTTGGTGTTTCTCAAAGCAATTGTGCCTGCACGCTGGGTTGTTAGTTTGACGAGACATTAAGAATGACCAAAAGTAAAAGCATTGCTCAGTTTAGGGTGGAGGAGGATTGACGATGACCGCCTGTATTGGGTCATGACAACTATTGCTAGTAGCCTACACACTTCAAAAACACAGGGCGAAAGCAATAGGCAGGAGGCAAGTAGCCTATGCTATAGGACCTGCATCGTAATTATTTGCTAAGGCTGAAGTGGGCTATCAAATATTATGCTTCATTCAAGGATAAAACTAGAACTCTCATTCACAGTAGAAGACGTGCCTGCCAAATGAATCACGGATCGGCTACCAGCAGAGCTAGCTTGTATGTCGGTTTGCATGCTGATGCTACCCAATACCTATTGCTATTATTGGCTTACATGGTATTCAGCATTTGCACGT
Organism: Engraulis encrasicolus; assembly: GCF_034702125.1. NCBI lineage: Eukaryota > Metazoa > Chordata > Actinopteri > Clupeiformes > Engraulidae > Engraulis > Engraulis encrasicolus. The sequence continues at coordinate 40,963,834 of NC_085876.1, forward strand.
GCAAGGCAACAGTACACAGTAGATGTAGGTAGTATTAAATCAGATAACAGACAGGCCTATTAAAATACTGATTGTCATATTTTGAACAAAAGCGTTGACCTACCAATCTTTGTTCCCACGGACGTCCGTGAGTAGTAGCAGCGATTTCTCTGGTAGCAGCCAACAGAGCTGTATGTGATCCGCAGCGCCACCTTCTGTTCTGGCGTTGACGTCACAACATGGCGGTTGACCAAGAACCCAGAGGTCTTGCAGTGTGTATTTAAAAGTTGGATATTGGCGTAACAACGTTTTCTTTTGCCGTGTTTATGACACACATTGAACATCTTGCTATATTGTCCATTTTACTTAAGAGATTTAATTGATTCATGTTTCTGTCATCAGCCCTTTAAGTGTCATACAAGCACCTGTAAATGGTATCGGTGCCCTATTTGTTGGTACTCGCCGATACCGATACCACCCCTTTAGTGCCGATCCACCGATCCACCGATACTGGCATCGGTTTCGGTGCAACACTAATTTATAGTTTCTGAAGCAAACACGGCCACCTCTGATAGTAAATAAAAGGGACAGATGAAAGAGGAATGTGAAAAATACCCAATATTTCAACTTTTTCAGGAACTTTATGAATACACAAACTCTCTCCCCCTCAGTCACACGCGCACATAGACACACACGCACAGACGCATCTCAGTTTAGAAGCGCCACACTCATATTCTTCACATGCGATGGATTTTAGAACATGTTTATAAATCTAATTTCTGCTTAAAATGACAAAAAGAAAAGCCCAGCGAATGAAACAAATCCCTCTTAAGACTTAGCAAGGCCTCTGGAGTGGAGTGGAGTGGAGTGGAGTGGAGTGTGTCCTTGTGAAAGCAAGCAGAGCCCCACACAAAGGCACTCTCTTACAGCCACTTGCACAGCACAGCGTGGGAGATCGATAGCGATCTGTGCAGGTAATGAACAGATGTGGTATCATTACTTTTAGTTCCCCCCGTTTCGAGGCTAGCGCACCAAGCCAATATCCGCACACAGCCCAGCCCAGCCCAGCCCAGCCCATTACACTCTACACATGTTCATCACACAGATTTGGGGGAGGGGGGCGGAGGGGGAGTGAACGGGATGAGGGTGGACATGTGTATCACACTACTACACTCCACTCTGCTCCACTCTACAACAACACTGAATGGGCTTATAAACTTGAATGAATAACCTTGAAACTCTGCTGTCGTGACACAATAAAGCCCAATTACTGGGCGTATAACACAACATATACACACTACTACACCACTCCACTAACACAAAGTAGAAAACAGGCTTATAGCATAGACTTCCATGACCTTGAAACTGTGTTGTACTTACACAATCAGACTCATTTACTGACCATATGTAACATAGTATTCAACTGATCCAATTGGCCCGACGTAGAATGCTGAGCTGGAATGACCTTGAACTTTTGGTATACTGACAAAATCTCTGAGACTGACTAGTCTCATTTGTTTACAACGCCAGAGTAAGAATATGATTGCAAACTTGAATGACCTTAACAGGAATAACCTTGTATTTTAGGTATTTTCATTCAATTACAGTCATTTGTTGTACATATATGAACTAGCACTCCCCTCCACTGAGTAACGTCACAGTAGAATAATCCGTTATAAACTTGACTACCCTTGAACCACAGGTGAAATCATACAGTACCGGCAGGCTCATTTGTTGTACATTGGCTAGGTCCATAACTCCCGGGGCCCATTCCCCTGCTATAGATTAGACTGACTAATAGACTGCTGCCTTCTACTGATGAGATTAGTGTCGGTACAGTAGTTTTACAGACATTTTACCACATGGTGCAATTACCATGCCAAACATCTACATATTTCAAAACTCTCTACAATTCATCATCACATTTTTTCCATCATATTTTTTTCCCTTAAAGCACTTTCTTACCATATTGCTTTCAAATGTCATCCCTACCCTGATGTCAACCAATTAATCTAATTGAAAAAATAAAAAATAAAACATGCTATTCACCTGTGGGACAGAGATAACTGAAAAGACAGCATCCAGTATTTTGAGCTGCCCCACATTATAATCTTTCAAAGTCTGTAAAACTCAACATTCATCTGTCCTTATAAATATATTTCAAGAACAGAATTTAAGAAGTCTTAAAGCTAGTACGTCTGAAGAAAGGCATTTGAACAGACCTAGTGCAAAGTGTTGATTGCTCAAACCTCCTAAAATAAGCGTATATTAGCTAGACTACGTCAGTTCTCCATATACTTTGTCCACATAGGGTAATAACCATGGCACAACTCTACATTTGCAGTGAAATTAAGTGAAATTGAGTGAAATTAATCACCCATCACTTAATGATTGACTAAAAAAATCTAATAATCTAATAAAAAAGTTCACCTTTTCCTCAGGCTGCAGTTTAAGCCAGTTTGAGGCAAACATGCCCATTGATTGTTGGATAGGATGGAAGAACCTGAAGTAGGAGGAGGTCACCAGAGTTGCCGTACACCAGCAGCAGACTAATAAGCTTTGCATCCCCGTGCAAAAGGGGAAGGACTTCATACATAATGCATGCGGCGGAGGGGAAATTTATGGATGAGGGGAGAGAGGGCAAATATAATAAGCCATTATTTAGATGTGTCACTGTTTTAGATACGCGTGCTCATATCATAACGACCTCAGTAGAGTGACTGGTAAACAAAAGGCATTAGAGCTCGGCTAGAGGATACCAAAAGCAGATGATGTTACTTCAAGTCAACAATACACAGCCACAGGTATATTTTACAGAAGCACTACATAGACTTCTCAACCTTTTTCATGATGTTTCCAAATAACATTTCCAGCCGTGGTGTAAAAAAAAAAAAAAATCGTAATTCATTGATTCACTAAATTAAATTTTTTTTAAAAAAATCATCCAACTTTTCCTGCAACAATTTACAACTTTTATTTTGATAGGCGATTGAACGTCTGTCATCTGTCGTCATAGATAAAATCAGAATGTTTATGCGAGATAGTAGCGTGCAGCCAGTCATTCGAGTATCGCTAAAAAAATTGGGTCGCGACTGAATGAGAGTGGAAAATGGTGGGTCCCAAGACTGTTCCAGTTGAGAAACACTGGCCTAGGCAATGCTGTTTGACATAAGGGGGACGATCTTGTCTCTCTCTTCTGTGCACACCATACACATAATTGTGATGCAGGGCCTGGTGGCCAATTTCCAAGGAATCCATTAACTTGCTTTCTTCACTGTGAGTGCCCAAATGCAAGTGATTACATCAGGCATAGAAATAAACGTGATTTAAGCTTCTCTGCCGTCTTCTTTCTTAACTACACACCACACAATGGGACCAACTAAATCCCCCAGCTCGGAATAACAACATACACGCCAGAGAACTTCCTACAAAAGGTTTTTAGCATTTGAATAGTTTCCTTAGAATAATCCATCTCATTTGGTGTATTTGGAACAAATGACGATAGGTCTTTGTGGGAAGATGCTCCTTTACATCTAAAAGACGTTATGAATCTTTTACTGTCTGTAGGTGCATTTTCAATGAGCTTAAGAGAGACCTGTACTTGACCCTGTTTGAATTTTCATGCACGCCCTGCTGTGACTTTATCCTCTGACTTAACTGGAATAAAAAGCGATGAGAATACACACCACCATTTTACACACTAAGAAAACACACACCACGATTTTAAACTGTTTAAATTCTTAACTTCATTACTGGCAATATCTCAAGCAAGAAAGAAAAAAAAAACAGAATTATCTTCACTTGGTACCACACTACAGATAGAATAATAAAATGCAAAAAAACCCATTTAAATTATACTGAATAATACATTTACAATTAATTAACTTTAGGAAATTAACAAATACAACAGCGGCAGTGCCCCCTTTTGCCAATAACCCCCTACTGTATTACAGCTGCACATTCCACCGCATAGCCTTCATGAATAGTCGATTTGAGGAAAGTGTCATTAAAAATAAGAAGGAAAAAAAACACCCTCGCAGCTGAAGGGCGCCTTAAATATTTATGGCACCAATGCTTACTAAATGGATAACACACATCAGAAGATGGAATCATACCAAACCCTGGCTAATTCCAGTACATTGCATTAAACATTCATGAATTACTCACAGTAATGCGTTGGGGCCCTTGAGTGATCAATTCTGATTGATTCTTTCCCCCCTTTTTTCTTTTTCTGTTGTTATTGGTGGCGGTGGTGTTTGCTATGAACAAACAGGCGTGGAGATAAAAGATGAAGCCGATTGGATCAGAGGGCTTTATGACACATTAACAGGAAGATTAACCTTCCCCTCTACTGAGGAGGCAGTGCAAGTCCCAGGCTCCACCACCACCGCCCCCACCACTGCCGCCCCCATCACCATCTCCTTGTGCTGCTTTCATCAAATAGAGGTCGATGCTGTGTGAGCATTTTCAATGTGCGGACGGTGAAGGATGGATGAAGAGTCTCTGTTGCCTGTCTGCCTGCCTGCCTGCCGGCCCACCCAATCCCCTACCTGCCCATCTCCCCTTGCCTGCCTGAGCTCCATGTCTTGATGGAGACGGCTTGGCCACGCCTCAAGGTTAAGACATCCAGGCGGACTCAGCAAAGAGGGCTCGTCCATCTACAACGTTTAAAGATAAGCCTTGGGGCATTACTCCGTACGGCTTCTTGCCAAATTAACTTGTTCCAACTTGGAACGCTACAATATGTTTGGTATGGAATTGATTTGTTGCACCAGAGTTTGATGGAGTACTGAAACCGTGTAATGATGTTTCTGTTGTACAGGGCTGACATTTTAATCTCGTGATTTGTGGAAATAATACATAACTGGCACTTGCAGTAATGACAACAGCAAGAATTAAATGTGCCATCACTCAAAGGAAGTGTAGCAGAGGGTTTGTGGAGAGAGTCTGCTCACAGTGAATGGATTTGACCAGAGCCATACAGAGAGAGAGAGGGAGAGTCGGGCAATCTCCACTGTGTCCTAGGGCCGACTTCCGCATTGGCAAAATTAGCTGTTAAGCGTCTCAGAACTGCTTAAGCGCTGCGAATGTTAGTACCTAGAAGTGGGCGTAGCATACAGCAAATGCGATGCGATGCAATGCAGGGAATATGACAAGACTTGCTGTTCGTAGTAATAACTTCAGATAAACATCACAGATGGTAAAACTGTTGTGATTATCATTACCGAGACAGTTGATAGTTTACATATTTGTGGTGATTACCCCGCAGTATAGTTCGTTAGTCCTTATTTTTGGCTTTTAATATGGTGGCTTTATGTTGAGTCTACGGAAAGACAGCCGCTTTAGGCACGACCTCGATCTCGTTGAAAGGCGGGGCTGCAATTTAATTCCTGGTCCTCCAATCGCGCAACTCTCCCCTCTGTATGGCTCTGGATTTAACCACACTGCAGCATCCAAGACCAGACAGCTGGGCCACCACCTTGCAGCCGGATACACTGATGTGTCATCAGAGGAGGCAAGGGAATGGCTTTAAAGGGACACTGTGTGAGATTTTAAGTTGATTATTTCCAGAATTCATGCTGCCAATTCACTAATGTTACCTTTTTCGTGAATGCTTACCACCAGCATCAAATTCTAAGTATTCATTATGACTGGAAACATTGCACTTTTCATACAAGAAAAGGGGGATCTTCTCCATGCTTCAAAAACGACTGTACTTGGGCCATACTATAAAATATTCATTTATTACTTAGTAAAACTTTCATGAAAAAGATAAAATTTGGCAATAGACAGCCCAGTTTCAATGAGCTGCATAGTTGCAGTACCTTTATTGACCATTTCCTGCACAGTGTCCCTTTAATGCCAGCGCTACAATGACTAAATATAATACTGTATGTAAACAAATATATAAATAATTAATAAATATGCTGCTCATTCTCCAACGGAATTGGAAGGAACAAGTCATGTGTATCAGGTGTGAGTAGAAAACTGATGACACAGATAGCATGACCTTAAAATAAGCGTGAAATGACTTTAGAGTTAGACCTTTCTGAAATACTCAACGGAATATGCTTCAGATTACTAACCGATAAAAAAAACTGATTAAAAAATAGTGTTGACACAACATCACATCAGGGAAACGGATATAGACATCTGTGTCAAGGGTGATGCATATTGAAATGAGCGTTCCGGTGTTGCATAGCGAACGCTACTGAATCTCAGGGAAATATATGCACAGAATGTCAATATTCAGCACCGGATCTTGAGCGCTTAGCCAATGTTTATATCAAAAGTAATCCTGTTATACACGTAGTATATGCTAATGTAAATGTCTTTGTATTTGAAATGCCCCTGCAGTTTAAACACCATTCATAATTATACAGAAAAAAAGTCACAAAAGTTGTTGCCGTGACTGACATGAAAATTCAAAAGTTTGGAACTGGCACTCATCCACAGAGTGGAATATATTTACAGACAAGAGGGTACAGAGAAAGTCACCAAATCCACGTTTGGCAGAGGAAACGGTTCATTAACATGGAACCCAATGATGTTAGTGCTTGGGTAACTTCACGCCACATGAGGCACAAAACGGGTCTCTTCCATTTAAAAACTAAAAAGGGACAAAATTCCTGTCTGGTTATGGCAGGGGCACAAGCTCTGAGATTTAGCCGGAGACTTGCAGTTAACAGCCAAACGCCACGATTGCACAGACACACAGAGAGGGAAAGACCTCAATCCATATTTATGTGGCCGTCTTCCTAAAAATCAGGCGGGAGTCAAGCCAAATCCAGGGCTGACACGCTTTATCATGCCAGAGGATCCATCTTGCAGCTTTCTGCATTGATGCTTGTGAAAAACAAATACTTGTTCGTTTTGTCATTGCGCTTCAAAGTTTTCATACAAAAAGATCCTATTTGTAGAAATGCCACGACCACTCTGAAAGTGTTAAAACTTATTTAACTTCATTTAAGGGAAAACTAAATTCAAGGGGAAAACAGAAGCGAAAAAACTCAAACAACCGAAAAACCCCCCCCCCCCCTCCCCCGAAAAAAACAAACAAAAAAAAAACAACCAATGACAGTGATAAATTGGAGCGATGCCTGGATTGAAAGACACCTGGGAGTGAAGTCTCTGAGGAAAAGGAAAAAGAAGAGGTTTCATGACGACCTCAGATATCCATCACAAACGCAAACGTCGTTATGGGAGACAAGGACACATCAATGAACTTCGTATCGAATCATTCCAAGGAAAAAAGAAATCCAAAATGTCACATAACCACATGAACGCCATTTGTTAACCTTCATTCCTCAAAGTCACAGTCATATAGCCACCCCTTCTCCCTGCCATTTCTTTTCCATAGATGGATACACTGAGGGAATGTGTGATGGATACAGACGATCAATCGTGCGGATACAAGGCCAAACTTCCAGCTGGTGGCTGGGGATGGATCGGAAGATCAGGAGTCCAGAGTAAGACACTAGAATTATTTTTCGTCTGCTATGGCGGCACCCAACAGAGACCTCGCCATGGAGAATATCACACTGGCAATTCAACACCGTACTGAATAGAAAGGAACAGGACAAAAATGAGGTGGAAAATGGTCAAATTTACAGATTTCGAGACAGTGCTCCATCTGAACCTCAAGACAACACATACATTTAGCTTTACCCCTGGATTAATGTTGGAAAAACACATCAAAAGGCTGATAGTGCCAAAACAGTGTTGAGAAAAAAAACCCTGTTCCCGCAGTGAAACAATAAGAAAACAATTGAGCGTCGTTTCAATATGACAAGAAATGCTTTTTGTGTATTTCTACGTGAGGCCAATTCAGCATGCAGCGCAGAGTGTGAGAACAAATACATCAGGTCGACCCCAGTGACCTTCACTCCACAAGTCGTGTATTGCACTTCAGTGAGGCACAAAATGTGCTCCATAGATCAAGCGATGGGAGGAGAAGCACTGAGCACCTGCTTTATAACGACTAATATAAAACCATTTCTCAGTCACCACTATTCTGTCGAGGGCAAGAACAAAGCGTCCTTTTTGGATGCTTCACAGACATTGACTGCATTCATAACAGAGAATTACACCAGGCCCTCCAAAATCAATATGAGAGGATCTGAGGCAATGCTATTTCTTTTCTTTTCCTTTCTTTTGAGCTTTCAGGGCGTTATTCCTTTCTCCTTGTTTCGTTTCACTCGTAATAAACTGAGGGTAACGCTGTGCCATTTCAAGCTGGATATTTGCGGTTTATTAAAAAAGAAATCAGATAACGCCTGCAAGACAGTGTGCTGGAGAACAGGGTTTTACGTTCTGTGGGGAAAGAGCAGTGCGTTTTAATCTATAACTTAGTGCAGTGGAGATTGAGACAAAACAAGGCAGGAAGCAAAGATGTGGAGGGTTGAAATTAGTTTGTTGTCTGGTGAGAAGCACAGCTTTCATTGTGTGACCCTGAGATTCAGAAAAGGTTTTTGATAGCATGATTAGATTTGAAAACATATATACAGTATATATATGAAGCGTATTTTTAAACCTCCACAGTCTCTATATTCATGCAGGTGCAATCAACTACTTTCATACACATTTACATAACATTCTGACTATAGACTACATAAATTATGTATACCGGTATATACATTATACATTAAAAAAACACATTTTCTTTGTTTCAACACGATCAGAATGTCATCCATGTGTAATCAAGTAATTCCATGTACATCTACACAGAGTTCTGAAATGGCTCAAAAAAAATAAATAAAAAAATAAATAAAAAGCAAATCATGAGCTTGTGATGGATGGATAATCACTCCCCTGTGTGGCGGCACCACTCCCACAGCAGACATCGGGACCAATTTGTCTCAATCAATCAGCCGGCCTACAACAGAACGGCTGAGCTGGGCTCAATACTCCCATAAGAACGCTGTTTAGAGACGAAGGAATCCTGACAACTCAGCTGCAACACAATGGTGCTAATAACATTATCATACAAATGAGGCAAAAAATGCAAAGTTGGACGGCGGGGAAAAAAAAAAAGCTAATCAAAGTAAACCGCTGACGTGTCTAATGACTATACTGTAGACCTGACAGATCATCATTGAGCTAATGCATTTTCCATGCATGACTTTATGTCTTGACACGGTGACACGGAAGGCGGATGTGCTCATGGGAACACAACACATCACCTTGATAGACATGACCTTTGACCTATTTTGGCACACATGATGTCCCATCACACACTATTGGTATTGCCTTGTCTCTGGTGGATAACAGGGATACAGAAATAGCAATCTGGTCACATACACACACCAACGCACGCCAGCACACGCACACGCACGCGCACGCGCACGCGCACGCGCACGCGCACACACACACACACACACACACACACACACACACACACACACACACACACACACACACACACACACATAAAGTGCAATCAGCTTGAGAAGTACTGCTGTTCTCTTGATGTGCCATAGCACGTCAGGCATTGGACTGCAGACAGCTAGCTCAGGCCAAATCCCCTCCAGCCATTTCCTAAGACCATTTGCTTGCATCTAGTCCAGTTCTCACATCTCTTCCCGGTGCATGCCTGTCCCCAGTGCCAGCATCGTAATGTTCCCCATAATTCCTCTCGTAATTATCTCAAACTAATCTTTCCCCACAACCCTTCCCGTCTAACTACGGTGCCTCTCCTCCCTAAACCCGCGCTCTATTTGTTGTACATTCTTTCCTATGAAAACAACAACACCCATTTTACTCCATGTCCTCAATTATTTCTTTAGAAACAGTCTGCTCTATGAATATTATTAGGACAGCATGCCCGTACAATACGTGTTCACACAAATTAACTCGCTGTCTTTGTGCGCTTGCTTGTGTACACGACTATGCATTCGTCTGGCATGCTTGACATGAACCCAGACCTTCCCCCAGTCCCCTCCCACCGCAGACAGGAGCAAGCAAGGGGGGTAACAACTCTGGCCATTGTCACACAAATGAACTTTGTCGCTACTGTGTGTGGGGGACTATGTATTTGTTTGTTTGTCTGTCACGACATGAAGAACCCAATCCCTGTCTTCTACCGCGGGAGCAAGGACCTGCGGCCGTGATTCCAGCCAAAGGGCTCTCCCATGGCGGCGTCTGTGCTGTCAACATCGTTTAGTGGCGGTCCAACCCGCTGGCCTGCTAATTGCTTGGCTAGCCGAGCGAGTCGCTAAAGAGCAGGTGGCATTGTTGCCCACACCAGAGACCGGAGATGGGAACAGGAACGGGGGTGATGAGGACCAGGCAGCCTCATTACTCTAATTGTTACAACATCAGTCTTGACCTCACAATTAAAAATAAACGACCTTGAGTAATTGCATTTTCTAAAAGGCACTCTGGAAGTACATTGGGTCAAGCAGGTCTCTTGGAAGTCAGCTAACAAATGGTTAGCGGTGACCTAACCTTTACACGAGAACAAATCGGAATTGCCTTGATAGTTGATATCCAAAGGAACTATGTTGTAAGCAATTATTTCAAACTAGTCTTTCCATCTCCCTCTTTATTCCTTGACTCCTGTTCTTTTTGCAGTCTCTGCTCAGAATAACAACAACTATTTCACTCAATTTACAGATCCATGCCCATGTCTAAACAGCTGCGGTCTAAAGGTTCAGGTTCAAATACCATCCTCCTTACCGCTCCCTACACATCCACTTATGGCTGAAATGCCTATGAGCAAGGCACATAACCTCACATAGCTCCAAGGAGTATAACCAATACCCTGTAAAGATCTGCAAATTGCTTTGGATAAAAGTGTCAGCTGTGTGTAAGGAAATGTAATCTTAACACTTTCAAGGTCCAAAGAGAAATCCAGTCGCTTAGAACTACATACTGCTGGACAGCTAGACCTGGCTGAGTGAAAACCTTCGCACGCATATTGAGTCAATACTATTGAACCTGAAACCTGAAAGTGAACCTGTCGAAGCACAAGGCGAAATGTGTTGTTCACCTACACTGAATAAAAAAGCAGCAAAATCAAGTCCATCAGTGTGCGGTGATCCTTCTTGTTTACTGTGGATTACTGATGACTCCACTTCACCAGCACCTGGAACCTGGCTGTGCATAGGAGTCAGAGCTTTCAATACTATTGAAGCTTGAAATACTAGTAGTTAACAGTGTGCACGACGAAATGCATTTACAAAAGTGCCATTTTGAAGCACTGCGTCAGTTATAAGGCATCCATCACTTCCAAGAAAGAAATCTATTTATAAAAACGTCTAAATTAGGTCACCAAGGCATTGCTTTTACCAACATTTTCAACAACGTATCTATAGCAAATCATTCACAGACACATGAAAGTCCTCTCAAGACTTCCAAAGATACAAAGATAATGAAGAACATGTGTACTCCAGGCCTCATAGGGCCTTCACTTAATGGTCTGAAATCAACATCAAAGGAACAGAAGCTTATCTACTTCTTTCCAATGGTCAGACATTGAGCTCAGGGGCCGGCTTGGCTCATAGAAAGCAGGACTTTTATCAGAGCACTACTTTGGAAAAAAGAAAAAAGTAAAAAGAGGAGATAATAGAGTCAGGTTTCAGAGCAAATATGCAATACGTTTGAGGCTTGGGGCCAACAAACACAAACATACAACATGAGTTGTCAGCCTACAGAAATCATCAAAGCATTTGCAAAAGCCAAGGACTGATATGTTCTCCTGGCGACAGGGCCTCTGACAATTATGGCCCGGCCTGGGGCAAAGTCATCTGAAACACCCCCACCCCAAAATACCGATATGAAATGTAACAGCAGAGATATTCTATAGAGATATGCCAACATAATAGGTTTCTATGGGCACCTAACGCGACCAGGTTCCGGTCTGCCTAAAGGGCGTGTCATAATGCTCCTACACTGAATAGAACAGTCCTTAGGTCTGCCTAGGTCTGCCTAAGGGGGGCCATAATAGAACCAGGAAACAATGGGCCAATGGAACCTCTCTCTCTCTACTCTCTCTGGTAACAGGGACCCAATTCTGGGCCCAGGAAAACAGACCCCTTTGCAAACCCCCCAAGCTTCACTTGTTGCTACAAAGAGAACTGTAATGCGATTACAGATAAGGTCAGCCAGCAAGCAAACGCATCCCTCCTCTCTGCTGGGAAAGACCGGCCGGCCATCTTAATGGCAAGAGCCGCTCGAGACCCGTTGTGACACGGCCGGATCGCAATCTCAATCTTCATCACTCTAGAATATTGACAGGCTTATTATCCTATCCTTACCTCTACACTCCAAAATAGAGGTCCCTGCGGGAACATTTGGCTCCATTCAGAACCTAATGTTCTCACAAGCGACACAATTCCATTTTGTTGTTAGATCTTTTTTTTGCGTCATGGTAACCGTCCAAACACACCGTGAAAGCAGCTTATTCACACATGTTGTTGCCTTCTGGTTGCAATTTTGAATTGCAATTTCTCAATGTGCAGTTCTTTCCAAAAGTACATTCATGCATCACCTCCATGGAGTTTGATGAATACAGCTCCAAAAGCAGTAATGGCACAGTGCTGAGTTAAGGACGAGTTGAGAGATGTGAGGTTTGTTCCTCCAAGTCGGTGAGCCTTGAAAGAAAGTCATTAAGTATGATAAAAATACCCTTGAGCCTCAAAAGGTAGTGGTTAATGGTGAGGGTGATCAATCACAGAAACTAGAGAGTTTGAAAAAGGGGAGGAGCCTTTGGGCACAAACCTGAACATTCCATGCACTGACGTCTGATGCCAATTGCAATCTGTCACTCAGCTATTGCCAGTGGCAACGGGAAGAAAAGAGGACTTGGAAAATCTTTTTTCAAAAGAGAATAAATAAAAGGTTCCTGTTCAGATGTGCTGTATTGGCAAGGAGCTGCAAGCAACCACTCGTATCATTTATGTCTGCATTGTCCTCTGGTGAGATGGCAGGGGGAGCATGTCACCATGTCAACAAGTGCCGGGATTAAGTGAAAATGTCAAGAGTTTTGCCATTATGAACTGTAATATGGTCGGTGCACAAGCACATGACTCAAAAAGAGCATCCCAGAAACCTCCTGTTGACCCAGAGAATATTAAAGAACACTGCCTCTTCAGATTAATCGCTAAGATGAAAAACAAGTGCCGTATTTATAGCGGTATGACCGCCACACAGTGGAAAAAATAGAGTCACGCAGAGTTCATGTTTGTGGTCATTCTCTTAAAATCACAGCTACTGTGTAAAGCTGAACTGTATTTATAGCGTCTTATATTTACTTTTCTTTATTTCCAAGATGATTTCATGAAACATGCCTTAGGGTAGAGTCATGGTACTTGCTTAGGTCATTCTGAACCTCATGCTTGTTGCTAGCATTATCATCCATGGCTATTTTTAAGTTCTGTAGAAACGAAAGTCACATGGTTCTTCAAAGTGCTATGGAAACGGACAACAGTTAGAGTAGAATTGCTGCCAAGTATTCTTTTTCTGCCTGTGTCCTCATTGACAGTAAATGTGTGTCCTCAACACCTGTCTAACATACTGTATGATCATCTCTCTAACATACTGTAGGATCAGATACCTCAATTGACTGGAACAAATATGTCACCACTTTGACTTTCTGAACCCAGGATTTCCCTGCCAGTATAGTCACCCCTAGAGCATGGCATAGTTACTCATAAGTTACTCATTACTCATGGCATAGTTACTCATTACTCTTTCTTTTGCCTCTTCGCACTGCCTCCAGCTTGCCTATCTTATCCTGGTGGAAATACAGTATGGGCATGATGGGACGTTCTCCTACTCGTACCCTACTTAGCACTGGCTACATGCTGCTATTTTAAGAAGAAGAAGGAGATGAAGTCTCACTTATCTTCAAAACGCTGTTAGTGTGTGTGTGCAGGGCCGCTGACAGCTTTTTCTGGGCTCAGGACAAAGAAATCTGAAAGGGCCCCCTATCCAATATATACAATGTAATGGGGACCCAATTCTGGGCCCCTTATCTCCCTGGGCCCAGGACAACCTACCCCTTTGTGCCCCCCGTCGGCGGGCCTGTGTGTGTGTGTGTGTGTGTGTGTGTGTGTGTGTGTGTGTGTGTGTGTGTGTGTGTGTGTGTGTGTGTGTGTGTGTGTGTGTTCTCCCACACTTCATCTAGACTAGAGCGCCCATTTCAAGGCGGGAAAAGTGCGGACGTGACAGCTCCGTTCAATTTGCATCAGTCATCCCCAAGCTGTAGCTTCCTCATCTCTCCGCTAATTCGCCAAAATTACTTCTCATTACAGACATGTCAAAAATAATTAGAGTCTTCATTTTGCATTAGTGAAACACGAGGACCTCTCTTCAGGGCCTTCCCTTATGCCTGACAGTCCCCCAAGACTGGGCACTCATGTTGCAATAATAATAATATTAATAATTGCAATAGCAATAATACAAGCAATAGCAAACGTTTTTGTGTACACCACACAATCAAACACAATTGTCATTCAATGACAGAGAAAGGAGAAAAATGTTAAAGATAGTATTATCTAAGAGACTGTAGATTCACAAACACCATCTGTCTCAGTCTTATCAATTCGACTCCCTCAAATCCACACTAGCACAGACATGCAAGTACGCACACGCGCATGCACAACGCACGCACGCACGTACGTACGCACGCACGCACGCACACACAGTCATCAGTCACTCACCAATCACTTCCGGTCATATCGGCACAAACCCTGCCATGTTTCTTTGAGAGCAACTACACAAAGAAGCACAAACACGAAAATGGTTATACAGCCGTCCCATACCCCCATGGGAACTCCCACAAACAAATAAAAGGTTCTACTGATATCTAGGCTTTCATTTTAAAAAGCCTTTTAGGAACGATAGATGAAAAGACTATATAAATTCCTTTGCCTGCTCACGAAGGAAAAGTTTATTTACTCTCTGGAGATTTTACTGCCTGTGAGCCTTATTTTGATACTCGCTTTTATGACAGACACCAGTCAATCGAAGTACTTTCATGAAATGAAAAGAAAAAAAAAAATCAAATAATAGTCAAAAAATAAGAATCAATACAAAAAAAGTATGTTGCTCATTCCCAAGGCCAAAGACAAGTCATGGCAGTAAATTAAAATTGCCTGTGAGCCTGGTTTGGTCCCGATCTGTTTCTATGACAGGCATCACACAATCAAAGTCCTTCATGTGATGGGAAAAAAAGGTTCAGTGCACATTCTCAAGGGTAAATGCGAAGTCATGGACGGGGGGGGGAAATGCAAGTCCTGACGACCGTCCAGCCGGAAAGCCAGACTATCCCCGGGCTTTGTCCCAAGACACGCATGACAAACTGTCAGAGCCAAGCCATGGACGACCATGCCATTGCATGTTCACAACCCATCACCACCATTCCTCCACTCATCTCCCTCTTTCTCTTCTCTCCTCATCCCTCTCTTTTCTGCATACATATTTACAGTTTATTTTTAGAGCGTGCAAACACGCGGAGGCGGTCATCCATGCAGCAAGGAGACCCTCCCCACAAACGATGGAGCCGCTTTAGTCGTCAGATGGACGTGGCACAAATCGAATCTACGTTGGATTAGATCGCGTCATCGAACACATTTTCTTTCTTTTTTCAAAGACGACCCCCCACACGACACAGCATGCGCTGGGCATGATTCAAACATCAGTACGGCTGATTGAAGGGCATGCTACTTCGGTCGCAACCCGCCGCCCGCCCACACACACACACACGCACACGCACACAAGCCTATGGAGCACATACTTAATAACGCACAGTCTGAGGCACCCGGAGAAATGATCGCAATGAATATGAGAGAGGCGCAAAGAGTGAGAGAGAGGATGAAAGATGGGAAAGAAAGTCAGGAATATGAGGAGGCAGAGAGGACAACATAAAGTGGAGAACAGAGAGATAGAGACAGAGAGAGAGGGAGACACAGAGAGAGAGAGAGGGAGAGGGAGACAAAGAGAGAGAAACAGAGTGATGGAGATACAGCAAGAAGGAGAGACTAGAAAGATGCTAAAACAAATGAGATGGGAACCAGAAGATGGATACTGAAGACAAGGAAGTGTAAGACAGAGCCATGAAGATTCCTAGCGTGACTGCCCAGCTCCCTGCTGTGTGTGTGTGTGTGTGTGTGTGTGTGTGTGTGTGTGTGTGTGTGTGTGTGTGTGTGTGTGTGTGTGTGTGTGTGTGTGTGTGTGTGTGTGTGTGTGTGTGTGTGTGTGTGTTTGTATGCATGCATGCGCGCCAAGCCGGTTGTGCCAGGGCATAATGTGACAGCGTGCAACCCCCGACCACATGCTTTCAATCACCTGCCAACACCCTGACTGACACACAGCAGCGATGCCAGGCTGAGGCCCAGAGGCCTCTGGGAAATGGGTAATGCCCACCAGACAGGCAGACAACCAGGCAGGCAGACACACAGGCAGACAGACAGGGCAGACAACCAGGCAGGCAGGCAAACCCCACAATGAGCAGCCTGATGAATAGAGCATTAGTCTAGCAGGAGACTGAGAGTGGTGATACGTTTCAATTTTCCTCTTCCCTCTCTCTTCTGTCCCTTGGGCCACGCCCAATTCAACCACCAACACATATGTCCCACAGGCTGGCCGTCATAATAATGGACACTGGGCACCTGCTAATGCCCAGTACACAAGCAGGCCGCCGGACAGTCAGGCAGTCCCAAACACAAAATAATGACCATCCGGACAACTGGGGCAATGCCAGTTGTCCGGATATAGTAGTAAGTAGGTAAGAAAGTACAGTGAGTGAGTGAGTGAGTGAGAAAGTAAGTAATGTAAGAGAGTTTGAAAGAAAATAAATAATAAATAGTCAGACAGATAGATAAGCAGATAAATCAATATATAGGAGATACTAGACACAAACACACAAACAGTAGCCTGGTAAACCAGCGCCACCCGCTGGAGTGCCGGCACGGTTTGAAAAAACAACAGGTTGTTCTCATTAACAATCTTCGGAGGTATCGTTCAACGGGGCCAGACTAAATTACTCCGGTGTCGCATTTAGACTGGTTTATCAGGCTACACAAACAGATACGTAGACCCACTTTTTTGTCTGATCAAGTCCTCAGTTGACTAAGGTGAAGTCAACCGTTAAAAAAGTAAAAATTCATATGGGGAAAAAAGTGCCTTCAACCTGGCATCTCCAAGCATCTCCAGGTTGGGGGCCAAGATGCTGCTCCACCGGGCCATGCTAGTGATTGATGAATGGCTGTTCATCACGCTTGCCAAACTTAAAAAACAGCAATTTCACACTCTGCTGTCTGTACACTCTGTGTCTGCTGCTGGAGAGAGAGAGAGAGAGAGAGAGAGAGAGAGAGAGAGAGAGAGAGAGAGAGAGAGAGAGAGAGAGAGAGAGAGAGAGAGAGAGAGAGAGAGAGAGAGGCCATGATGTCACTGACTACAGCGTGATGACCTGGCTGCAGCCTTAGCGTCAAGGGCTACGATGACTGAACTAGCTTGTTCTTCCACGAGCCTAAACACTGACCTGACCTTTGTTGTTAGAGTGGAATGATATTGCCTCCCTCTCTCTCATACCCAAATTTACACACTCACACAGTGAGTACACACAGAGCAATATGACACTGTGCCGCAAAGGTTTTTGTAACCAACAACACAGCAGAATGCCCCTTTTCCCTCTTCTCTTTCTTTTTCGATCTCACTTCCTTTCAGAAAACAAACTTCCACATAAGCCAGAAAGTATTTCGACTTCAAACAATATCTGACCTTTCAGATGAAAAGGCAGAGATTTTGCTAACAGATCATTTCAATACTAAGGCGTTGTGAAAAAATCACAAGGCTAGTTTCTCTCTTACCTTCGCCTTCTCTCTCTCTCTTCCTTGCTCCATTTTCACCGAGTTTAAAGTGGAAATGAAGCACTGACAACTATTATCATTTTTTGGCGGCTTATTTATTTTCATAAACGAATGGATGTTCGTTGAACTGCACTTTTAAGTAGTTTTGCTGAAAAATGACATGTTGTTACCGAGTTTCGCCACAAGGGCGCAGCCATGTTCGCCGCCTACGTAACGCGAATGGTAGAACTTGGTGGCTAATGTAGCCTTCCATTCACTTAACGTTAGCGTGTGCTAACTACAGCGCTAACTGACTCTAATCGTGGCAGTAAAATTGAAGAAGGACGAGGGGTTCATTTTACATTGTCCCTGGGTTTTCTATGTTATATACCTACTATCAGATGAAAGAGAAATGCCAAGTGTCATTATCACTTTGTGTCAAAAAGCCTTTGCTACGAGCATGGTGGGATAGCTGCAGTCATCCACCCATTGCATCCACCATAGGACAGGAGTCAGGACTGGGGCTGCTCGATCTCATAGGTTTGTAGTGACAGACCGTCACCAATAACGTCTTTTTCCTGCATTGTTGGACGCTAATCTGAAAGCCCATGTCTTTAAGTTGGCTATGTGGTTCAATTCAGTAATAGAAAATAACTGGCGGAAGTTTGGAAAGCTTTGTGAAGGGAAGGGACGCAGCCTGTGTGTGTGGCTATCCCATCCCCTCTCTCGTCTCGCTCTCGGAGTTGGAGGAGCTTTGGGGATTTGAAGTTGATGCCACGGGAAATGACACGTTAAACTATCATGGCCTACATTAAGTTATGGCATGCTTAAAGTAGCTGCATCTATTGTAGTAAACTATTATGTTATTGAAGTCGCGGATGCATCCTCAAACTGGCTGGAATAGCGTTGTTGCCTTGGATTATTGTTGACTGGATAACACCGATAAACGTGGGCACGGAGATGTCAAAGTAGCCTAATTCAGGTGCTTGGAAAATGTTGGCGAAATCATCGGAAGATGAAGGTAGGGAACTGCAACATTGCACGACATCGCACGATTATGAATAGTGATCATGTTGGCTCATACCAAAATGTGTTAGCGACTTGTCACCTTAGCAAAAAAAAAGCTGCTTGTTTACCTGTGGTTCATGTGGGATGTCTTGTCTGCCTTCATGCCTCATATTTGTTCTGTCCCACCCAAACACGTATTCTTGCTTCATTTGGGTTAAGCAAATAAGCTCATAATCAGCCACGCAAGTCCCAAATGTTTAATTCACTACTATCATAACAGCATTAGAATAGGAGACTACCATTCGCGTGACGTCACCCGCTGTTGGCTGGAAACGTTAACAGAAACGTTACGTATTTGTGCTTTATTTTTTTTTATTAACGGCTTAAATTTCAGACTTCAAAAAAATATATATTTGCTGGCTTATCTTACTGGTGTTATAGACCCCTATATTAGGTCACTGCTTCATTTCCACTTTAAAGGTGGGGTTGCAGGTTAACCATTTTAAGAAAATGTACTATTATGACATCACGTTGTAGAACCTTAGAATCCTGGGGGAGTTCCCCCAACGTGATGTCATACCTGCAACCCCACCTTTAAGGAATACCGTGGTGTAAAATTAAACTGATGCCCCAATCAGTACCATTTACATTGTTTCCCACCAAACGGTATCTAGAAAGCTCGCTGCAGGCAACCAAGGACCAATCTTCATTTCCATGTTCTAACTTTGATTTTTCACCATATTATCCCTTTACAGGGCAACTCCTGCCAATTTCAATGTGCTGCCGTATTGCTCACGCTAACCTTGACTTGTCAGTACCCGGTGACGCCACATTTTTTGGCTAAGCCCTTTCCAAGATATGAGCTATTCTAATGGGGGCAACTTTTGTTTACATTTCAAAATAACATTTTTATTTATTCCCAAAAACATCCAAAAGGTTATGCAACATCAGCAGACAGCTAGCAAACAGCGATAAGCTTACCTTTTGGGGTAAAAAATATTTGGAGTAAGCCTATGCTCATTTTTTTCACCGGGTACTGACAAGTCAAGGGTAGCGTGAGCAATACAACAGCACATTGGAATTGGCAGGAGTTGCCCTTTAACTTCTACATACATCCATGACTACACACTATTATTTCTCTCCTTTGCTCCATTTTTGACAGTTAACTTCCACAACACTGAGTATACATTTCCTCACCCATTTCCTCTCTCCCATTCCATTTTGAGACAGATACCTTTCACATCAGTGAGTACACATTAGTTTGCTTGTCCTGCAGTCGCCAATTACGTAACAAGTCCACTAGGACACATCATTGCAGTAAGGTGGTGAGCCTTTGTCCAGGGCTGTTGCTCAGGAATAGACCATGGCAAGCTCTCTGAGCACACGCCAACTTATCTCTGGGGACAATGACATAACGCCCCATTTAAAAATGTCTAAATTTGTAATCACTGTCCTCCCTTGTGTCTCTGTGTTTTTTTTTTTTTTTGCACCCTTAAACCGTCCTCTTTTGTACCACTCTTCTCCATCTCCACTCAAAAGAGCTATCCTGTCTCTCACAACTGACACATACAGTGCACAGAAAGATCCACTCACTCTCATGCTGGCAAACACTTCATTTTTTAAAAGTACCCCATCACGCTTGCTGTTTCGTAACTAATTAAGTCGATCGGTAAGTGGCTCAACAAATAGCAGCCCCTGAAAGGCTGATTTCAGGGGCTTTTTTTCAACAGCAGATGCCTCAGGATACTTAAAATCACTCACTGGGAAAACAAAGAAAAAAATAAATAACATTCTGTTGCGAAAGTACACCCTTTCTTACTTTGTATTCAATAGTGGACAGTTATTTTCAGTTATTTTCAGCAACAGATCTGTATCAGGGCAGGCAAATCAAGGGACACCTTCCTTGCAGTCTGCAATCTGACACAACGCTAGCTCCAAATCAATCTAGTGCCTCTCATCATCCCCTTATGGGTGTGGCCTTGTGATGCAAAGCAAGACATCATTGACGACCAACGTTTTATTCAACATCTCTCTAAAAGCAAAACTCAAAGGTCACTTTCTCATTTGCAATCGGCATGTTGAATTAGGAAAAGACCCTCAAAGAGTTGCTCTGCCTGCCGACGGCTACTGTTCTTTCCACGGAGGGGGGCGTAAACGAAACACAAGGCCACAAGGAGAGGAGGGGAGGTAGCAGTTTTGTGTGCACCAATCAGAGAAGTTATACGCTACAATTTTAGACATCAGGGAGGCCAGAGCAGAGACGGTTTAGGTAGGAGGAGACGGGACAGTCGCCGCCATCTTGTTGACGCCTTCGGGTATTTCGCGATTAGTGAGACCAGATCTGAGAGTCAATGGGAAAAATGAATGAGGAAACTGAGTATAGGACGGGAGGGAACCCAGCGGTTGTGAAAACCATATGGTTGAAACCACCGTGAAAAACTGATCAATGTAGACTACTTGTTTGTGTCATACGAGTCAAAATACAGCTTTTTAAGCCAATTTTCTCACTTTTTTTTTTGACAGAGCGCAGGCGCAGTAGTTCCATAACGGCACGAGAGCAAAGACTTTTCACAACTGAGCATGCGCAACATTTCGTGTGCGCCGATGCACCCAGATGATTGGATAACTGGCAATGCAGCTCAGCAGGCACATTGGCTCTTGTTACCAGAAAGGCGGGAAGACACCATATTTGCGTTACGAATCTTCACCGTTCATTTCTATGGACACTTACACCAGCTGTCATGTCTCCTCCTACCAAAACCGTCTCTGGCCAGAGTGACTAAATGAATGATGACATTCCCTATCACATGAAACACTCTCGCTATAATCCCTCATCCACATGATGTGGCATTGAAGACATCTGAATGCATCTGCCTCTCCTCCCGCCAAAAATATTCACGAGAACTTAGGATCTCTTCTCCATTAGAAGACATTATAAGTCAATCAATGCACAACAATACACTGACAACAAGAGCTGAAAGAGTGGCAAGCACCCCAGGGAAGATGACATATGGGGCAACCCCCCTCTCCATTTAGCTAGCATGCTCCTTAATTAACTTCCTGAGCATTTTACAAGAGAGGTCCCCAACCTCACACTGCCACACACCCACGCACGTATGCACGCACGCACATGCACGCACGAGCGCACACACACACCCCCTAGGGGTGCAGAAAATTAGAATTTCCTTTATATGCCTCGAAAGAACTCTGCTTTTTAAAACACATCTCTCAGGCAGCAGAAAAAATAATAAGTACAGTAATTCCAATTTCTGTCTCAAGAGCAATTAATCTCAAACATCTGGCTAGTACCTTGCATCTCAAAGTAATGCCTAGGGTGATTTGAGAAAGGAATTACAGAAAACGAAACTTCACATGCAAAGGCCACTTGAGAGACGGAGAGGGATAATCACTGAAGACTGACAAGACATCCATGGAGAGGGTAACATTTTATCTAATATTTCATTAGCTTATCTACATATGCTTTTTTAATACTTTGTGTTCATTCAATTTTCAATCAGGTGATAAACAATCATATGAACTTCCGTTGCACTATCGTCAGATTGATATTTCTGGTATTTAGTTATTCGGTTGATTGATTCTCCACAACAATAGCAAACCCCAACCCTAACCCTAACCCTAGCCTAAGGCACAATGTAACCACACCATGTAACATGTCGTTATCTATCTACTGTAGCTCTAGCTAATAATACAACTGGGACAGTTAATCAGCATACCCCATGGGGATACAAAATGATGTGTAGGAGGACTGTAGTAGTGCACCTAAACATAGCTGTGGCGGAGATGACTACCGCTAGATTGTTTTTTTTTCATTACATTACATTACATTACATTACATTGCATTTGGCAGACGCTTTGTAACCAAAGCGACTTTTTATACTTTCCATCTCAACACCTCTAGGTACCAGCTATTCAAGTTCAAGTTCAAGTTATTCATATCGATATGTTGCTGTAACACCTCCGCTGGATATGGGAAACCCGAATCCCACCAGTGAATAACCAATCCCAGGCTTTTAGTCCACATGCATGGCCGTAACTACCATTGAGGACACAGAGGTCATGTCCTCAGTATTTTTTTTTCTGTAATGTAAAATGTATCTATGACGAAAGTCGATATATGATCAACAATGATAAATTCAGTATGTATACGCCACCCCCATTTATCCTGAAAGCAGTGATTAATGAAAAGAAATGGAAGTGTTTGAAGCATTCTAAATGTACAGTATGTAGCATGGCACACAGAATTTGACCCTGGTATTTGAAAATGTCTGGCTACGGCCATGTCCACATGTTTGCAGTTGTTCGCATGATCTGATATCGCTGACCTTTTCCTTACAGTCGTTTGCACGGACCGACCTGTACTCATTCTCCCCCTTTTTCCATTTCCGCAGCGTCTCTCCCTCTCTCTCTCTCTCTCTCTAACTATTGATTTCCACCTAAGGCTGCCTTATTGGCTTCATATTCCATCTCTGCCCTTTCCAGCCCTATTAACTATTTCATTCACTCTTTCTTTTATATCCTCTTTCACTCTCTCAACTACAGTGTTCTCCACATCAGAAAGATCCTTCTTGTGTTCTGATCTCAGACCAGCTCTTTTACCAGCAGTCTTTCAGTTGCCTAACCGGCAACCCATCTTTCTCACGGACAATCTTAGGGCCCAGTCTCTCTCTCTCGCTCTCTCTCGCTCTCTCTCCCATATGATATATGAGCCTATTAACTTAGCTTCCAGCAAATACCGAGTACTGGAATGGGGGTGTCCGTTTAACAGAGTGGTGTTAAATTCTGCCTCGATATATGTGGTTCTATAGTTTCTAGTCTTCTTCATTCACAGTGTTGCAGTACTACCCTGCCTTACACAAGTGTTCCCCATTGCAGTGGTACCCCCCCCTATGACCAACACCGGACATTTGGATGGCAAGTGTCCACAAATATTCACTCACTCACCACAAAGTGACTGACATTACATTTACATTTATGACATTATTTAGGTGTCACATTACGTAAAGCAACTTACAGTTATTTATGTACAGGGTTTAGTTACAGCTCCTGCAGAAATATTGAGTTAGATGTGTTCCTCAAAGGCATGGCATTCATGGATAAGGGTATAAGATAGCACCCACATTCTTCTTCCTCATGACATGGCATTCACACTTTTACCTCACAAAACCGACTCCGTAACCATTGGCCAATGACTGCCCCATGCCTACTGCCCATGACTGAGCTATATTGAATGTTCCCCACATGGTGTACCGTCAGATTGGGTGCTTTTCTTCCCGACTAGGCTGTTTAGGGTGGTCATATGTGGGTAAAAAGCCTATTGAGCGGGGTTTTCCCCCAATATTTTTCTGATGGCCATCGAAATTAACAGATTTTAGTTCGTATTTGGTGGAATTTAGTTGTCTGGCTCTTGCTCTTCCACTACTAGGTCTGGGAGAGCACACGTTGGCTACGCTTTCAGAAAGCATGGCTTTATCCATCATTCTGCCTGTCCTCGGCACCAACAAATTCCTTCAAAAACATTTTCTGTTGATCTCTAAAGCATCAATATAGTCTATAATCCGTGCTGTGACTCTTTAATGTGGGCTGCCATTGATATTGAAGCAATAAATGGTCAGGTTTTCTCAAAAGTAAATGCAGTATTTCTGTGTGAGACCAAATAGCTTTATAAGATTTTTTAAATAAAATGAATGTCTGGTTGCCCTTGAAACAATCAAATGCTACAATGGCAAAAAAAGTGTGATGCAAAGTATTCACTTTCAACTATTTGACAGGTTGAGCAGAAAAAGGTCTAACACAGGCCATGCAGTGATTGGCTGGTGTATGTTTGTGGAGGTTTGGTTTCAACGAGGTCACGGTGGGCAAAGCAGCCAAGTTGACTCCTTTTTCTGAACATTTCACTGTTCATCAAACACACTTCAGTTCTTGTCTGAGGACAGGCAGCAAGATGAGGACGCACTGGGTGTTTTATATTTCAAAGAGAATATAAAAATAGGTGGGCAA
>NC_085876.1:40991130-40993630 GCF_034702125.1 Engraulis encrasicolus
TTTGTCTAGGCCTGCCCCTCTTCTGTCTCCTGCGGTACTGTACACCTGGTAAACACTGCGCCGCTCAAAACATTATGCCAGTGGTTCTCAAACTTTTTCCATCATTCCCCCCTTCAGAGGGTCTGAATGCTTCCGAGCTCCCCCCCAAGCAACAGCAGTAGGCCTACTCGCGCAAACTGATTGTGCGATCGCTGCGCATAATCAAAGGAAAGGTGACTGGTGGAGATTGAACAAAGACGGACTGCAGTCGAATGCAGATGTGTGTTCATTTCTATTCAAATTCATGACAATTAATAATATAATGTTGGTGAGGGCTTTAAACTTATTGACTTATTGGCGAGACAGGAAAGCATTTCCTTGGGGGGAAAAAGCCCAAAATCAGAAGTCACATGGCCCCGTTGAGATGCCTCCGCGCGACCCCAGGGGGGCTTACGCCCCACTTTGAGAGGCACGGCATTATGCTAAGAGTAAGAACATTAATAAAATCATTTTTATGGGCGCGATTACAACGTAAGGTCCTTTTCATTTCCAGTTTCACACCTGCCCTTGTGATCCAATAACGTGAAAGGTCTTGGGTGATGACACACTAAAGCTGTGCAAGCTCTGTTCGCGGGGGAAAGGGGGAGTGTTAAATGCAATTAAAATAAAATGAGCATCGCTGCCTGCAGTAAATAAAACATATTGGTAGGCAGAACGAGAGAGGCAAGGGGGGTAGAGGAAGAGTAGGAAGTTAGCAAGGGAAAGAGAGAGAAAGAGAGAGAGAGAGAGAGAGAGAGAGAGAGAGAGAGAGAGAGAGAGAGAGATAGAGAGAGAGAGATAGAGAGAGAGGAGAGTGAGTGAGTGAGTGAGTGAGTGAGTGAGTGAGTGAGTGAGTGAGTGAGTGAGTGAGTGAGTGAGAGAGTGAGAGCGAGAGTTAGAGCGAGAGAGATCGACTAGAAGAAACTTGACTAGAAAACAAGGGGACAGATAGAGAACATGATAAAATAGCCATTCATTTCTGCTTTATCACCATCTAGCTACCCAACGGCAGCACGCCAGACAGATAACAGATGCAGCCACTTCAAAAAAAAAAAACGCCACAAAAATAATATTAAAAAACACCAGAACCCATTTCTCTCCCAAAACTCTCATGGCTAGCCTCCAACTTCTCTCCGGCAAAAGAGCACCCAAACGCAGCAGAATGAGACGGCGGTGAAGGTCAGCCTGTACTTTGGATCATGCAGCCCTGATGCTGCCCATTTGCAGGTGAGTGGCGCGCGCGTGTGTGTGTGTGTGTGTGTGTGTGTGTGTGTGTGTGTGTGTGTGTGTGTGTGTGTGTGTGTGTGTGTGTGTGTGTGTGTGTGTGTGTGTGTGTGTGTGTGTGTGTGTGTGTGTGTGTGTGTGTGTACGTCTCTGTGTGTGTGTGTGTGTGTGTGTGTGTGTGTGTGTGCGTGCGTGCATGCGTGTGAAAAGGCTTTGCGCCTCTACACTAATGAGTTCTGTGTGCTTTTTCTGTGCTCAGTCTGTGGCTTAATGATGGACAGATAAACAGAACAACAGACCAAGCAGTTTTTCATTGTGTGTGTGTGTGTGTGTGTGTGTGTGTGTGTGTGTGTGTGTGTGTGTGTGTGTGTGTGTGTGTGTGTGTGTGTGTGCGCGTGTGTGTGTGTGTGTGTGTGTGTGTGCGCGTGCGTGTGTGTGTGCGTGTGTGCGCATGTGTATGTCTAGATCCACTAAAGCCCGAAAGAAGAGCATAAGAAAAGGAAAAAATGTGAGAGCCATCCTGTGTGCCCATGTGCGTGTATGCGTGGGTGCGTGTATGCGTGGATGTGTGTACGTGCGCGCACATCTGTGTGCGTGGGTGTGTGTGTGTGTGCGTGCATGTACGCATATGTGTGTGTGTGTGGGTGTGCGTGCGCGCACATGTGTGTGTGTGGGTGTGTGTGGGTGTGTGTGCGTGCGCGCACATGTGTGTGTGTGGGTGTGTGTGGGTGTGTGTGCATGCGCGCACATGTGTGTGTGCGTATATGCACACGTGTGCACGTGCGGCAGGTCACTGGCCCCGGGGGCCCTAATGGGGTCCAGTGTGGAGGGGACACATCATTTATTTAAAAGCCCTCGGCTGGCCTGGGCGGCTGGTCGGCTGGTCGGCTGCCTGCCTGGCTGGCTCTACTGCAGCTAAGTGGCCTGGGCGCCAATTAAGCCCCACCTGTGGCTGCACTGCACTGCACTCTACTGCTGGGGGAGCTGGAGGGTAGGGGTGTGTGTGTGTGTGTGTGTGTGTGTGTGTGTGTGTGTGTGTGTGTGTGTGTGTGTGTGTGTGTGTGTGTGTGTGTGTGTGTGTGTGTGTGTGTGTGTGTGTGTGTGTTTGTGTGTGTGTTTGTGTGTGTGTGTGTGTGTGTGTGTGTGTGTGTGTGTGTGTGTCTGTGTGAGCTCAAGTGTGTGAGCTTGAGTGTGTGTGTGTGCGAGCATGCTTTAGGGTGTGTGTGAGAGAGTGTGAGAGCGTGAGATAGAAAGATAG
>NC_085876.1:40998630-41003630 GCF_034702125.1 Engraulis encrasicolus
TAATGCTTTTTTAGGATGGAAATTTAATGCACACAAAAAAAAACCAAAAAACAACATTTATGTGTCTTTTTGCCACAAAAAACAGAGTTACTGCGTTCTAGGCTGGTATTACTGCCACAAAATGGAGTTACTGCAGGAGTTACTGCGTTCTTGGCTAGTATTACTGTCTACTCCCAAACCAGTCCCATTGGAACGTGCAGCAGTAACTCGCCGACTTACTGCGTTTTTGTTTTGTACGACGTAACCTTTAATCCAACACCGCAGTAACTTTTTTTGGGTCATTTTTGCACTTTCAAAATGAGTTTTCTCCAAAACGGGACGGTGTTGGACCACCATTTTTTGACACAAGACAAATGAGGTAGTTTAAAACCCATTTCCGATATAAAAAAAAATTCGACCATTTTGAGTTACTGCGTTCTTGTTTTGCACGGCAGAGTAGGATGCAGCCCTATCTGGCCTGTGCGCTAATCCGGCCCTGATTGTGTGTGTCTGGACGACGACTTTTATCTTGCAAGACATTCCTCACCCAAGGAGCTTCATCACTTCTGGCTGATGTTGATGTAGAAGTAGCACCAGTAATTAAAATACAACTGTTGCTAATCATCTGAGTGCTTGAACAGCAATATTTTGGGGTTGTTGAAGAGCTGGGTAGTGTGTTGTGCTGCTGTTAGCTAAAATTTCTGTTCAATAACAAGCTGCCTAGAGCAGCCCCATCTCGCCTGAGCGGTAGTCTGGCCATGATTGTGTCTGGACGACTTCTTTTAACTTGAAAGACATTCCTCACCCAAGGAGCTTCATCACTCAGTGTGGCCCATAGACTACTGAATTAATCCACTGCAATTATACTTTTTGCAGATACAGAATACTCCTATTCCCTCCAAAGAATATTGGCAGTCAGTGAGCAACCAATTGCACCTCAAACTCTGCAAGTTAGTCAGATCCGTGGTCATATGGCCCTGCGATGGTGCAGATGAAAAAAATGACCCTCTTTATCATGAAAGTTGCCCATTCCCTGATGTAGAAATAACACCAGTAATTAAAATACAACCATTACTAATCCTTTGAGTGCTTGAACAGCAATATTTTGGGGCTGTTGGGGAGCTGGGGTAGTGCGTTGTGTGCTGTTAGCTAAAATTTCTGTTCAATAACAAGCTTCCTGGAGCAGCAAATGGTCATTAAGGGCTGTCATATTTGCAAGGGCATGCTTAGCACTGAATTACACAGAATTATATGGGCCATTAGCAGACTCCGAGCAGCTGAGTAGGGGATTACAACACAGCTGAAGGAGAAGGAAAATTGCGGGGCCTAACAAAATCAGACAATGAGATGGGCTGAAAAAACATCTCTACTTAATAATAAGTGATTGCAGAGTGTTCTTCATCAGCATTCTCCTGAGACAGTATTATACAAAAATTCGACAATGTGCGTAGGATTGGAAGGTTTATGAAATGTGTACAGCCATTAAAAACTGTATAACAGTGGAGCCAGTTCAAGGCAAGGACATAAAGAAATGTCCAAATGTCTCACGGCAACTATATTTAAACCATTGATGCCTAAAACACCTGCAAAATGCCTGCTAAATGCCTAAGCACCTTCTGGGAAAAGAGAAAAGGTGCCGTCAGCCTATAAAAACCTTAACATCTCTCTGTCTCCGAAGCACATAGAAACATGAAATAAATTGCATCTAAAAGCTAAGACCCTCGCAGTAGAAATTGATGTAGAACTTCATTCAGCTCGAAGATACCAACATTGTTAATAAGAAAAAAATGTCAAATCTCATGAGCCTGAATGCTGCGTGCCTGCGTCTTGCAGCTTCCGGCGGTAGGGTCATACACTACGTTTACATGATGCTTTAAATTCCGAATGAGTAATTAATAATTAATAGTTCCGTCGAGTTTACTTTGATCTTTCTCTCTCAGCTCTCTCTCCTTTCATTCAGAGAATGTCTGATGTCACACAGGACGTGAACCTCAGCCGTCATGGTAACGTGCGCAGGAAAATAATTACTTTTTTTAGTTTGAGGAACGGTATTAACCGGTTACCATTATTTTTAAATAAGTGTTCCTGTTCCAGAACATAAAAAATAATAAAGTTTCCGGTTTCGTTTCTCTTTCCTGTAAAATACAAAAAGTTCCCGGTTTTCGTTTTCTTTCCTTGAACCGGTTCAAAGCCCTGCTTTAAAGTGATTCACCTAGTGTTACCCATTACCGTCCATCTTCATTCCCCTCTTCTTCAAAAGCAGAGCACACTTTCTCAGTCTTATATTAAAATGTTCCCGCCCGAATTCCACAAAAGCATCACATTCCAATCGGCTATATTGGATTCCAAAGCGAGCCAATCAGAACATTTCCCGCTGGAGAACTCCAGGCTTTGGCACTGGTTCTCATGCAGAGATGTGTTGAGAACATGGACATGGAATGCATTATGGGCAGGGGGAAAGCGTTTGCCTACAGTGTGGGTCATTCTGACCAGTGGCTCTTCCAAAAAAGAAAAGAAAAAAAAGTTCCATGGAAAGAGACTGACCTACACGCTTCAGAACAGCACAACCTGGAACTGTCCACCAGGCCCAGGGAGAAATTCCAGAGTGAACTGGAATGTGTACAACGCCCCCTCTCCTCTCCTCTATGGGCTTGGACTGGCTTCCAGCCTGCTCCTGCCAAGGCCTTGAGAGAGAGAAGCCTGGGCCGTGACCCGATCCTTCCACTTCCCAAATCCAGCTAAATCTAATAAAAAATCTCTTATGCCTTTTACTGCACTGTTTTTACTGCCATGATCTGCCTTCTATTCGGTTCCCTATCCAGAGTCTGAGGTTACGCAGGGAAGTGTGGCAGATGAAATTGGTTAAGGTGAGACTAAACATCCTATCAGGTAGGCAGCCGTGTGGTTGGTGGCTTTGTGGAAATGCAATCTCATGCTAAGCAGAGCTGAGACAGCACAAGTCAAGCCAATTACTGTCTCCAAAGCTGTCAGGCAGCCAGGCAGCAAGGCAGGTCACATGCACTATATTCGAAACTCTTGACACTACAAATGGGCACCGTGCTCTTCCGCTCGCACCCACCCACACACAAACACATATTCAAAACATGCTCATTAGACATACAGTATATGTTTTCGAAATTCATAATATGTAAGGTTCACTCAGTCTTTCCGCATAAACATACATTCAAACGTGCCCATTAAATACTATTTTTGGACATGTTTTTTCAAGTTCTGGCTTTCCAGCACTCTTACAACATGATTTACAGTAAACATCGATAAAAACAAATAACTGATAACTGGTCAAATGCCGTAAAAAATAATAATTTGGCTGGTAGAAAAGAAAACGCACTAGCCACTTTTGACTAACAGTGACTGAATGTTTGGCTAGTAAGCTTAACATCTACCAGCCAAATTAGCTAGTAATGAAAAAAGGTCATTGATAACCCTGATGATGGAGGAATGGAGGTGGGGTCTAGTACAGTGTTTCCCAACCTTTTTTGTGCCAAGGCACACTTTTTCCCTTGAAAAAATCTCGCGGCACACCACCAACCAAAAATGATGAAATAATGAAAACAAATTATTCTCTGATAAGAATGACTATAGCCTATTGTTAATATAGGCGGCTACAAAGTGTCTTGAATAGCAATCAAATAAACACAAAACTGTATTTTTTAGTCATATTTTATATTTCCTCTTTCAAAATAAAAAGAGCACTTAATGTTCACTTCTTAAAGAAGCTATAAACTTCAAAGTAGGCCTACAATTTACAAATTGTTATTCTGTACAAAAGCATTCTATTAGCAGGAATACAATACAGAAAATAATGCTTATTCTGACAGTAGCAACATTTGGGAAATATTTCACTGAAGATGCATATGTACAAATATCAATATCTGTATAGTTCACTCACTTAATCGTAATGTGAAACCTATGCGTCTTTCACCTATGGCTAAGGCCCGCCCTAAAATGCTGTTTGACTGCAAAAGGACAAGGTCGGTCAGAAGAAGTCGGACGGACAGTTTGACAGCGCTCCATGAACTCAAAGCGGAAATCTCATGTTTTCAAATGCAAGATATGACGGTCATATTAAAAACTGATAGGAAATTGTGCCTGGGGTGTTTGTGACAACGGTGCAAGTTTCCCCGCGAGGTAACAGGAGGCAATCGCTTTCCCCTTTCTTACCGGCAGTTGGATAGTCTGGCTTGAAGGGTCTTGGCATCCTCACACTCGACTAAGCACGCGGACCAAGAAACTACGTTGTGTGCTCAATCATGCCACCACCTCACTCGTTCAACTTTTCAGTAAGGTTGTAAGCAAAACACAAATCTGTTTCAGGGTAGGATTTTGGTTTTCTGACCTAATTAATGAAGAAACAGCGCTAGCAAAGTTAACTATCAGTCACGTCAGGAGGATTGTTTTGACTAGCAGCTGATGGACGTTTTTTGTTAGGGCTACTGAAGATACATCAATGCAATTCGTTTCATGCTTAGGACGCCAGTCAACAGCAGCCTAGCTACTAGAAAATGACATAGGCATTATTTGCTGATAATAATGATTTAAAAAAAAAAAAAAAAAGAATTTTCCACGGCACACCTGACGATCTCTCACGGCACACTAGTGTGCCGCGGCACAGTGGTTGGGAAACACTGGTCTAGTACATATGGAACAGGCAAGACAACACAGCAAACACATGCTACACTGAGTAAAATGATGAAAGAACCACTAAGGCGCTACCAGGGTGACTGTTTGTTGGATGACACCTTACTTTATGAATCACAAATTAGCCACTAATACATAGCCTAGCTGTCTGGAAAAGCGGCACAAAAAGGCACATTTTACGCAAAACAAACCATTTGTTCGGCGTGTACTCAAAATGTTCTTGTTCGTTGCCAATATAATAATTCATTACGGATCATTGTAATAAGGACCTAGTAGGCCTTGTCTTGCTTAATAATGAGTCATGCAGACAGACAGTAACTAGGTATTAGTGGCCAACCAGTGTTGCCAGATTGGGCTGTTTC
>NC_085876.1:41008630-41048630 GCF_034702125.1 Engraulis encrasicolus
GAACTTTCTCCCCTGCTCTAACGACGGCGATAAAATAATAGTGACGTAAAGTAGGCCTATTTTGACACATTATTCAAACATTTAATATGTGTACAACACTTTCTGAGATGAGGATAACCTAATGGCTAATTATTATCAATGTTTTTATTTTTGCAATCTCTGTCAAGCCTGAAATCAAGCATGGAGCCTGAATTCTATCAGCCCTGAATACAATACAATAGAATACAATAGAATACAATACAAATACACTAACAATAGTATAAACTGCATAAATAAACCCATCAACCACACAAGCAAATAAAAAAAATGGCATGAAATAATATTCAAAATAACACTGTGTGCCATGATAAGTGTGAGAGCTGGCAACTTCTAGCATTAAATCCTCACACACGGCTCTGTGAACCCCGGCAGCTTTTATTGGCCTCAGAATTTAACCGAAAAAAGGGGGGAAGAAATGAAAGAAAGGAGGAAAAAAACCCATAAGCACATTAAGTTAATACTTTCAGCAGCAGAGAGGGATTACGCATACACAAAAGGCGGTGAAACACAAAGCTCGCAGCGAAAATCACTCCACCCTTCCACCCTTCCTCCCGTCAAACGTAATAATGATTCATCACTGCATAAGAGAGACGGCGGGCCCTGGAACTGAACCAGAGTGGCACAGCGCTGGTTTAAGCAGGGCACGGAGACATGAATATTTTTCTATGCCTGAATTGTATTTATTTTTTTAAAGATTTTTTTTTTTCGTTCCGACTTTATTTGATAGGACAGTGTGAGAGGTGGGCAGGAAGCGAATTGGGAGAAAGATGGGGAGGGGTCGACAAAGAGCCGGTGAGTGCCCTACCGATTGGCCACGGGAGGTCAATCTAAACCAGGGGTGTTAAACTCCTGAATTTCCGTTCGGTGGTCAAATACAGTCAGACATAATCTCCAGTGGGCTGGACCAGGATCGTAAGAGCGAAACATCTCAAATATCCGAAAAACACATCTCTAGTCAGTCAGGTGGATGTCAGCAGGTATGTCAGGACTATTAACTGTAAACAGTGAGCAAAAAGACAAATGTGTCCTCAAATACTGAAAACCTGAAATTTCATACCTTAGTGATATACTTTTTTCCCCATTCTTTGGTCACCACATTGTCACCACACCCCCCATCAGGTTGCCTGGTTAACACCAGACCTAATCACAAGTGAGATTAGGTCTGGGGAGTTGCCTATTGTAAATTCTGTATGGGGCCGGAATACTTGGCTATTATGACACACTGCCCTGGTCTCTGATTGGGCAGAGAAACTGTTAAGGTCGGAATGCTTGGCCATTATGACACAGATCCCATGATCTTGTACGTTATGAGTCATCCTCCCCATACTGTCTTTCAGATCGAAACGATTGTGTAGAACTAAAGGCAGTATGGGAGTTCCCAGGCTACCCATCAGGCACCATGCCTGAATGTGTGAGTGTTCAATATACCCTGCTGTCACACACCTGGCTTGAGGCATCATGCCTAAGACCTCTGGCTAAGAGAGGGCTTGGTGTATTGTGTGTGCGTTTTTTATTTGTATTACATGTACATGTATCTACCATGTATAGACCCTTTCTTTTACAAGATTTGCTGCATTTGTCCAGCACCTTTGTCTACTGGTTTATATTTAATATGTGTACTTCATTCCTCTTTTTTTATGTTTCTGTATTCATCTTGTCTGCATATTTACCATGTCGTTGCGGCCAAAGAAGGTGTAGACAGCGTACAGGTAGTAGTCAAAGAGCTGTGAGACACAGTGGATGACGTCAAAGGCAATCGGCTGTAGGATACTCATCATCTGCATGTACTTTCCTGAGAAAGGGAAGGCAATGACAGCAGGAAGAGAAGAGTGGAGTAGAGTAGAGTAGAGTAGAGTAGAGTAGAGTAGAGTGGAGTGGAGTGGAGTGGAGTGGAGTGGAGTGGAGTGGAGTAGAGTGGAGTAGAGTAGAGTAGAGTAGAGTAGAGTAGAGTAGAGTAGAGTAGAGTAGAGTAGAGTAGAGTAGAGTAGAGTAGAGTAGAGTGGAGTGGAGTGGAGTGGAGTGGAGTAGAGTAGAGTAGAGTAGAGTAGAGTAGAGAAGAGAACAGTAGAGTAGAGTAGAGTTGAGTAGAGTAGAGTAGAGTAGAGTGAAGTAGAGTAGAGTAGAGTGGAGTGGAGAAGAGTAGAGTAGAGTAGGAAGGGAAGGCAATGACGGCAGGAAGAGAAGAAGACAGGCAAAAAAACAGAAACATTTAGCAAAAACAACGTGTGAGAATATGTGCAAATTTGGAAAAGCATGTGCTTGACAACGAGATTGAATGCAATACATTGTGTGTGCAGAGTGTAGAAACTGTAGCTACTTGTGTCTAGATATTAAAATTCAGTTCATGTTGGCCATGCTTACAGCAATACATGGATTACATTTCAAAACTGGGCAGGAGTAGCTGAAACTACTACATGCAGAGCACAGGGACTTTGTGGAAACAAAGTCAAGCCTTCTAGTCCCTGTCCTCAGGAGTAGCTGGGCAGAGGGCCAGTATGGACGTCATTTAGCCTGGCATTTGTGAGAAGAAAGAAAAAAAATATCTTTTTGAAAAGTAATTGCAGCGCCTGGTGCTTGGGCCTTCACGAGAATGGGAGAGAGTTTTAAAAGACTTGAGTGACAGTGTATCAGGATTTGTTAACCTTCCCTGGTCAAGCAGATCAATTAACCAAACAGGTAAGCCTTGCTGGATTATTCTGCCAGGAGTAGAGTTTGCTCTACAGTCAATCATGGGCAGTATAATTGCTTTGCCATTTCAAGGCTGAGTTACCTACTCTGAAAAACGGAGAATACATTTTAATACATGCCTTTTCTCTTGCTCCCTGATCCTTTGCACAACAAAGCTGAATCAAACAAATAAAACGTCATACGTTTTTTTGTTTTTTTTGTTTTGTTTTTTTTGGTTGTCTTTTTCGACTTTATTCGACAGAGCAGACTGAGAGGTGGACAGGAAGCAAATTGGGAGAGAGGCGGGGAGGGGTCGGCAAATGGCTCGGGCCGGGAATCAAACCCGGGTCAACCGCATGGCAGGCAAGTGCCCTACCGGACGGTCGCGGCAGAGCCGGAGAATACATTTGAATTCATGCATTTTCTCTTGCTCCTTTGCACAACAAAAGCAGAATCAAATATATAATACCGTGAGTCAAATAGTGAAATGTAAAGTGCCCTAGACAACTAAACAACTTCTGGGGAGAAAGGGGTATACAAACAGCAGCATATTTATTGAAACAATAAAAGGTCTCACTTTAAAGTTTAATTTGATTTTGGCAATAGGGTTCGAAACCTGCCAAGGAATGTGTCTGCGATTGTATATTCGCCCGAGGGAACATCTCACTGAGAAGAACAATAGCTTTTGAAAAAAGGAACACCTCTTCAAGCTCTACGAGAAAACTTTGCCCCATGCCAAGACAATTACAATAGATTGCAATGTGAAACACGACTCTCCAGCATCCCTCATTATTTAAACACTGACCCTTGTATTTGCCTAGTAAAGGTCTCCAGAGAGACGGCCCAATTGAATTTGGGCAAAAAAGTAATAATGACTAAGTACAAGTCTACACGAGGATAACGTGGTTAAGATTGGATTGGGATCTGATGAGTGGGAAGGTAATACTTTCCCCTCAGTGTCTTTTTTTTGTGCTGACACACATGATTTTATTTCTTTTACCTGCCACAGGCCTGCCTCCAGGAGCAGTGGAGACTGGAGACATAATCAAATCTCTATAGATCAGTGTTTCTCAAACTTTTTCAGATCGAGGACCACTTTGTCCCCCGAAAAATGTTCAGGGACCACCTGTCAACTGAATGGACAGTTGGCAGGTGCTAATTTGACATTGCTAATTTCGATACAAATCCCTTACTTTTTATTGACATTACAAGACTTACAAGTCTTATATTTGTTATGAAAATAAGACTTAAGCTATGCTTAGCTTTGTAATAATGTTACAAATATAGCCTACTACTAGATCAGGAGTATCTGTGATGTTTGATGCAATGGGAAGACGCTGAGAGCATGTGGAAATTTGTTTAATACTCTGATCCAATGCGTTTTTTTTTCTTCTAATTTCAGT
Source organism: Engraulis encrasicolus (assembly GCF_034702125.1). Lineage (NCBI taxonomy): Eukaryota > Metazoa > Chordata > Actinopteri > Clupeiformes > Engraulidae > Engraulis > Engraulis encrasicolus. The sequence goes on from NC_085876.1 coordinate 41,012,740, forward strand.
TTTTCTTTTTTCTAAGTACTGTAGCAGTGTGTGGGAGAGAGATGGGGCAGAGTTGGGAAATACAGTAAGCCGGCCTAGATTCGAACCTAGGGCCACATGTTTTTTTTGCTCCATTCTGCTCTATTGTGTTTTCTTTCGTCTTCCTTGTAGTCTAGTCACTTCCATCCAAAAGCTGAAGTTGATGTTGGAATTGGAAGCATCAGACTCAAAGGCACCTTTTAAATCAGGGCCATTCATTCAGTTAGTCTGCCTTTTGCCTTTCATGTCCAGCTTAGTATGCAAACCATCAACCCACTCTCAAAAAAAAAAAAAACAAGACGGAAAGTCAATTTCTCTACAAATAGATTAGAACAGGAAACTGTGGGGGGAGTGTAGTTGCGGTCTCGCATCAAAAAGCTCATGCGAGAAGCGCTTACAAGAAAACTGAGGAAACGAGGCCCCGGAATGTTAATTGGCATCGTTATCGGAAACGAGATACGATCATTTGGAAAAGGAGGAAATTAGAGAACGCGCGCTAATGGTCACACTCCGGTGGCCTCTCGGAAGGGCTAGCCACATAAGACATTTCAATTACACCTTTAAGACGTGGTGTCATGACGGTGGCAATCGTTTGGGAAGCGAGGTGAGGTGACACAAAAAAGGCACCCTGACCCCAGAGGTCACGTAGGTGTGGGGGCAAGAAGCATCAGAGCATCAGCCACGCCATCCACCTGCTGCAATTAGCCTCGTTTTAAATGATAGACGGAAGCCATTTTCTCGTCATAGGGCATAATGAATGGTACACGGGTCACATTTTTGTTCTTTTTCTGATTTCTTTCTTCCTCTGTCCGTCCTCAAGCTCCTTTGGCGTTTATTAGTCAGTCAGGTTCCAATTTGCGTCAGTGCTTGTGTGTGTGTGTGTGTGTGTGTGTGTGTGTGTGTGTGTGTGTGTGTGTGTGTGTGCGTGCGTGCGTGCGTGCGTGCGTGCGTGCGTGCGTGCGTGCGTGCGTGCGTGCGTGCGTGCGTGACAGAGGTGTGATAATAGCTGAGGTTACTCACCCACTAGTCGTATGACGTTGAGGGTGGTATTGGTCAGGATGGGTGCGTTTGCCGCTTTGTTCAGGTTGTAATCGGAACGTTTCCGACTCCGCAGGGTTTCCCTGGAAACGCTTCAGGGGAGAAATAAAAAGAGACAAAAGCTGAACATTTCACAACCATTTCAGCTCAATAGCATACAGACATAGGACTGAGTCTTGCGAACCTGTCCATTTCTTGGAAATGCTTGCAGTTACTGTACTGTTGACATTTCATTTTGTAGTGCAGGATTATGGAATACATCTAGAGAACAGAGAAAGGGCATTGTAATCTTTTATTCATATTCTGTAGACACAGAGAAAATAGACAGTTTCTGAACCTTGAATCTTGAAAACAGTATACACACAAACACACGCTTTGATGGAGGAAGAATGACTGCTTGCTCGAAGTGACAGCGGGCTCACAGTTCCCAAAGCTGGAGAAATGTGCATCACTTGAAATGTCAAGAAGAAGAAGAAAAAAAAAACATGGAAGGGTGGCATAAAAGATTTAAATTACTGAGAGATATAAGCCTTGCCAGTGAACAAAAAGGCGCTGAGAGACAGAGAGCACGCAGGAACAGATCAGAACAGACTGAGGGAGGCATCAAAGGGAGGTTGACTTGACGCAGTTGAAAGTCGTAGCTCTTGGGCCAGTGTCTGGGTGGAGAGATGGGTGTCTGGCTTTTCATTCACAAACTCAAATCTTATTTGTCACCTCTGCACTCGAGGTCTCGTTCTCGGCCTGAACTAACCCAACCTCTCTGGGTCAGCCGTGGTCTAGTGTTTAGAGAGTTGGTCTTTCAATCAAGGGGTTGCCGGTTCGAATCCCCCCTGACCTCTCCCTACATCTCCATCCATGGCTGAAGTGCCCTTGAGCAAGGCACCTAACCCACATTGCTCCAGGGACTGTAACCAATATCCCTGAAAAAGAATAGTTGCAAGTCGCTTTGAATGAATTAAAGCGTCAGCTAAGTGCAATGTAATGTAACCTCACGCCTCTAAACCCCCACTGCCTTCCCATCTTCTCCCTTCTCTTAGGCCATGTTACGATCGCCTCCAGACTTATCTAATTTAGGACTATTAGTACTATTTGTGTGTGTGTGTGTGTGTGTGTGTGTGTGTGTGTGTGTGTGTGTGTGTGTGTGTGTGTGTGTGTGTGTGTGTGTGTGTGTGTGTGTGTGTGTGTGTGTGTGTGTGTGTGTGTGTGTGTGTGTGTGTGCAATCTCACATTTTGGCACCTTCTTGGCAGCCTCCAGAGCTGACGTGTACACACTTCCACCCCCCCAACCAACTCAGCCTGAACCCTACATCACCAACTTCTGTGCCCACTCAATGCACCCACATCTAGGGGTGTAAATCACAGCCTTCATGACGATACGATACGGTATCGATTTCTTAAATCAGGGATTAGATTTTTTTCGATACTTAAGAATTCCCCACGATACGATACGATGCGATGCGGTTTGATTCGATTTTTTCCAATTACTTTTCCACTACTATTGTGTTATGGGGCTAGGGCATTGCACAGGGGCCAGCGATTCGATTCTTTTCGATTCTTAAGAATGCCCCACGACACGATGCGATTCGATTAAATCGCCGGCCGATTCTTCCGATACATCGATACATTTCGATTTTATTTACATCCCTACCCACATCTCATCCCTTTCCACCCCTTCCTATAAAATCATTCCCTTCGGTTGCCTCACAAACCCCTCCACTCAACCCACTCATGACCTTGTGAAAAGTCAACTTGTGTGTGTGTATTTTCTTCCTGCAAACGTCAGGAGCGTTGAAGATGACCCAGAGGTCTCTGATAAAAAAATAGTACAAAACTCCCGCTCACTGACCATTTCGTTTTAACTTTATTCACGACATGAACCGGAAACCGAAAGCCAAATGGTCAGTTGGCAGGAGTTTTATAGATTTTTTTTTTGTGTCCAGTCAACCACACAGTCCCACCACCCCTTTCCATCTCGCCCGTTCTCCCTCCCCCACCCCTAGCAGCACACACCCATTACCAATGTACTGCATGTATGCCTCTGCACATCACAAGGAAAACGTTTCATTAAATCGGACTCGTTTCATAGGCAACTCCTTTCAAAGGCGTTGCTGCTGCGGCATCCGTTAGCAGTAATGCCTTAATGATGGCACTTGAACGCCATGTGTGTGTTCGTCGCTTTGGAAAAGTCACTGATTTACATACTGGGAGATTAAGAGGCATGAGACATCTAAATGAGGCACTTTGGCAAAAGAGGAGGCGGAGCGAGGGGATGGCGCTAGCGGAGAAGCGACGCAGGCAACAACCCCCACCAGAAGCTGCTCACGTCACGTCAGTCATTATCATCACGCTGGAATGGGTTTTAAAAGAGAGCATTTAGAAATGCGGATGTCTGAATGTGCATGTTTGTTTGCTTATGATCTCTTCCAGAATGTGGTGTGCAACACACACACACACACACACACACACACACACACACACACACACACACACACACACACACACACACACACACACACACACACAGACACACACACACACACACACACACACACACACACACACACACACACACAGAATGTGTTATACACATTGACAGTAAATAGAATGGACGCCAAATCAACGCTATTTGCCATTCAACGCTTTGAAGCCAGATTTGGGAACATTCCAACTTACATTCCACCTTAGCAACGCCAAACGCAGGTGCTGATTGGACAACAACAAGACTTCTAACGGTCAATCAAACCATGTTCTGATGCTCATTGGTCAATTTAACTTTTAATATCTCTCTAAAATAAAACATCACCACAAAAAATCACCACCCTGGTAAGTTGGAGAGCAAGGGGACCTACTAGTTGAGCGAAAAATGATCCCCCTGGAGTGGCATTTAAGGGAGATACAGGGTTTTATGTCTCTCATAGGAATGAATGGGATTTGGCCATTTTTTGGTCTTTTTGGGTCCAACCTTGGCTCCAACTTGGCTTCAACAATGAAATAGAATTTTGGCCTCCATTCTATTTACTCTCAATGGGTATACAGCAGCTCTTCCGAGTAAAGGGATACATTTCCTGATTGACAGTCATCATCATCTCCAGAAAATAAACACCATGACAACCATGAAACAATTATGACATCACAATGGAGTGTCTCAATGTCTCATTGACTGCTGCATTTCATCAGCCTTCAGAAATGAAGACAGAAAAAAAAAAACAATAACATGGATTCAAAGCAAATTACGTTCATCCATTTCCTAAATTGGAACAACACAACATCATTGAAGCATTATTATTTCTTAAACCTCACAACAATGTGAGCTTTGAACAAAATTACACAATTAACACAAGAAAAAAAGAGAGAGGGAGACAGAGAGAGAGAGAGAGGGAGAGAGAGAGAGAGAGAGAGAGAGAGAGAGAGAGAGAGAGAGAGAGAGAGAGAGAGAGAAGAGGTCTATTCAAATAAGAGTGGAATAAGAGATGGCCATCAAAGACAGTCATTTCCCTGTGGGAGACATTTTAATGATTCCCCTTGTGATGATGGAGCTCCCTTTATGCAAGCCACTTTCTTACGGGGACAAATCTACTGGAGTCAGTCTAAAAATAATCAGGGCAGCCAGGAAGCATCTTACATAAGCTTGCATGTTTGTGGACCGCATAATTAATTCATTAATCAGTTATTTCTTTCCCAAGGAGATAAGCGACTAACGCCAGTTCTTATATATGTGCTGCACATTGCATCTGAAACACTGGTGGTTGCAAACTGATGGCGGAAAGGGAAGGTGTCTCATTAAATTTGCAATGCTGATAGCCTGTGTGTGTGTGTGTGTGTGTGTGTGTGTGTGTGTGTGTGTGTGTGTGTGTGTGTGTGTGTGTGTGTGTGTGTGTGTGTGTGTGTGTGTGCGTGCGTGCGTGCGTGCGTGCGTGCGTGCGTGCGTGTGTGCGTGCGTGCGTGCGTGCGTGCGTGCGTGCGTGCGTGCGTGTGTACTGATTTGTGCCCAGTGATCCGAACATCCTAGATTAATGGCCTGCATGTATGGTAGGGATGGGATATCGGTATCTGTGTATCGGTATCGGGTTCAGATATCAACATATTTCAAAGATCGGATCAAGTTGAAACCCATGCATATATGTGATTTCGGTATTGGATCGGAGTAATATCGTATCGGCAAATTAAGATATCGGGATCGGATCGGAAGTGAATAAATGTGTATCGTGCATCCCTAATGTATGTTATGGCGCGACTGTGGGCGTAGTTAGTAGAACAAGAGGCAGAAGCAAAGAATCAGGAACAGGGTCGGAGACTTTTTGCTATACACGTCAACTTCATCATTATAGCAAATGCAGCCGAGAGAAGGCTTATGGAGAAATCCATATTAACAATCTCCTTAGCTATACTAAGAAGGCCATCCATGTCTGGGTCATTATAGACCTACTGTATGGTAGGGAGAGACATACCATATGGAAATAAGATCATAAACAATGCTAACTCCAACTGACAGTTTTATGGGAGGTGAAAGTATGGATGTGTCTGTCTTTTTACAGAACTGCAAATAAATGGCTGATGAATTTGTACATGGATACTTCTATGGATCCATATATTTATTTCTTTATTTAAGATACTGTATTTTGGTGTCCCTTTTGGTTTCCATTTAGAAAAGTGTGAGAGGGTGACAAGAAATGAGTAGGAGGCAGAGACGGGGAGGGATAGATAAATGACCTCGGGTCAGACTCAAACCGAGTCCCCGGAATTATGGTATGGTTCCTCAGCCAACTGACCCATGGCACCCCTATGGCTACGATTCAAATTTTTGTAAACATTTTTTTTTTGGTCTTTTATGACTTTATCTAACAAGACAGTGTGAGACGTGGACAGAAAGCGAACTAGGAGTGAGACAGGGAGGGGTCGGCAAAGGACCTGGGCCGGGAATTGAACACATGTCAGCTGCATGGCAGGCAAGTGCCCTACCAGGTGGCCACGGCAGGGTCGGCTACTATTCCTTAAAATGCCAACAAACCATAACATGTCTGCTATTAGTTAGTTAGTAGATACAGTTTTAAAAAGCTACAAAAAACCTCCAATTCAACATGATTGTTTAGGGGATGTCTGAAAAATTACTTTCATGGAACAGTAAATAAACAGATAATTGCGTGGGGGTCATAATACATGGGTTCTTCTCATTTTTTGTTTCCCCTGGCTGTGCGACCCTGGCTGGGCACAGCTCTACCTCTGATTGTTGGAAACCGCTGTCGGTCAAAAAAATAGCGCACGTGGTTGGCTGCCAGTGTCTTGCCCCTCCTAACAACACCGTGTTAATAAACAAAAAAAAGGTAGAGAATGCGCGCACATCAGTGGTACAGGTGCTGGAAAAAATAGAGTAACTGAAATAAATGATAGAAGTCCGCAACGCTGTTAATGCTCCCGGTGATTTATTTGCAAAAAAATCACTGGGAGCATTAACAGTGTTGCGGACTTCTAGCATTTATTTCAATTATAAACAAAAAAACCCACATATAGGCTTGTTTGCATCCATGATTACTCCTTTCTTCTCCAAACAGGACATGGAAGATCTCACATGATCTGATTGATCTCCTCACCTTTTCTTTTTTAATATATATTTTTTAGGGGCTTTTATGCCTTTATTTTGACAGGACAGTTGAAGATGGTGACAGGAAGCGAATGGGACAGAGAGACAGGGGAGGATCGGGAAATGACCCCGGCCGGACTCGAACCGGGGTCCCCGTGGGTGGGCATGCAAGCCCAATGTGGGGGGCTTAGCGCCCTGCGCCACAGCGCCCCCTATCTCCTCACCTTTTGACAGGCACGTCGCCCGTCTGCTCGTCCACGTAGTCCTGCTTCAGCTCGTCGGCCACGTCGCTGTCACTGTCGTAGTCCTGGTACACGTTCTTCTCCAGCTCGTCCGACTCGTACTAGAGTACACACACAGCAAGACACAGGGGAGACGATGACTAATATGAATACAGACACGCTTGGAGACATGTGAAGCGCGTGGAGCATGTTAACAGGATGAGAAAAGCAAAGGCATCACATGAAAGGATACAAGGATAATGTAAATTATTTTTTTGTGTAATGAAAACCTTTTTTTTTTCATCGAAACATTGATAGGGAAAAAAATGAGGAGGAAAAAAATGATAAGAAATACAAGCAAATCAAATGGAATAAAAAACACAGAGATTATGTGTAAAGACAGCAATGAAGCCAGAGTTAAACCGCTTCATCACATTGAATAAAAAATGCCACAACCAATTTTGCCCCCTGCTATTCAGAATGCCGGGGCCAAAACAGGCTTGGATTAAGATAAGAGTAGCATCACCTACACAACCCATTGTGGACTCTCCATACGTTTAAATGAATCTCAGACATGCATGACTATGATCATTTCTCAACGTCAATTTCAAATGCATGGATGGCTATGATGAAAATGTGATGAGAGTGAGAAAAACATCAGCTCAATGCCAATTTCCCTCGCCATAGCTTTACCAGCCCTCTCTAAACAGCTGATGTTTATGTAGCCAAACACCCCTGGCTGTACTGAGAGAGGGGAAGGCCAGTGTAGATACACGTATACTAGTATGCAAGTATGCAAGTATGTATATTGGCAGTACTTTAGATTGAATGCATGGCTTGGATGAATGAACAGGATGCTTCTACTACAAAAAAAAAAAAAAAAAAAAAATATATATATATATATATATATATATATACACAAAAATTATTATTATTATTATTATTATTATTATTATTATTATTATTATTACTATTATTATTATTATTATTATTATTATTATTTTTTTATTTATTTTAAAAGCCCTTCTTATATAGGGTCAGGCATTGGAAAATAGCCTATAAATGCTATGATGATTTCTGTCAGGCTGTTATACAGCCAACATGATGTGTATCTGGCTATCAAATAAACCTTAACTGAACTGAACAGATAGTAGCGGCGTTAAGTGTTCATACTGCATGTGTGGGCTTCACTCAATGTTTACACAGGATTTTATTTAAAGCCTTGGCCTAATACTTACAGTACACACCATTACATTTTGCATATTCTTTTTGCACTTGTGAAAATGTGATGTCGTACATGATCTACATTGGCCATCAGTTGAGTTACACTTGGGAGAATTCTGCTACCGGATGTTATCCAATATAGAACTGGATCTGCACCCTATTGTGTTCCGTACATAACGTAATGATTAGCACAATAGCAGTGAAATAAAATAGCAACAATCAGACCTCCAGACTGACTTGTATCATTTCTGGCAGGCAGCATTTTTGTAAGACGTCTATTTATAGTCGTCTCGTTGTTCAAGGCTGGAGAAAAACATTATTTATTTGCTATTGCACAAGACAAACACCACCTTTTATCAGACGGGTAAACAAGAGCTTAAGCTTTGCATACTGCAGTCCAGCAAGTGTAAATGAATTATCCTACTCAAAACAATGGCAGTGAAAATAATGTCGACACAGTAAACATAGACAATTAGAGAACGAGGTACTGATAAGGTAACAATGACAACAGAGACGTTCTCTCAGTCTAATGCCCCCCCCACCACCTCCATAACGGTCAGGGACGTTGACAGCTTTAGATGGGCCTGAGACAAAGTCCTCTGAAAGGTCCACCACTCAGTATATACAATGTATAGAATAAGAATAGAATATATTTTATTTGTTATTGTCTTTGCATTGAGGCAAAAAAAATATTATATAAAATAATTAAAAATATATTTTCAAAAAGTTTATATGAAAACTGCTCTTAAGTAGCGCAATTAAGTGCAGGGATTGATGCTGGATGAAAACTGTAATGGGGACCCAATTCTAGACCCCCTTCTCCCGCGGGGCCTGTGACAACTGACCCCTTTATCCACCACCCTGTTGGCTTTCCCCCTGGCAACAGATCTGTAGTGGCTCATCTCGACACGCTCCATGTTGGTCGGCTGAGGTCCCCGCGGGAGTCTCGCACTGTTTACCCCTCGCCTCCACAGTCGCTCATCCCAGCTGTCAAACATGTCAAGGTCCTCCAAGACCACAGTCAAGGCCGCTTCTCCTCCAACCACGGCAGCACGACAAGACACCACAACACACTCCACCACTCCACTCAATGCCACACATCCCTCTTTCCTTTCCTGGCCCAAGCCCCATCGCTGACAGGGGTTGCATTCCAATATGCGACCTTGCCTCCTCCACTCGTGCTTGTGGCCTCGTGTCAGGAAGTAATATGTTGTGATGACATCACTGACAACAGCATTATATTTCAATATCTCGCAAAAGCTGAATTGTAAAGTCATTCTCTCATTTGCAAACAGGATGGTGAATGAAGAATAGTCCCCCAAAAAGTGTTTTGGCTAGGCTGGCAGCGGGGAAAAGGTATTGTTTTCTCCAAGAAAGCGGGGCATCAGCAAAACGTGAGGCCACAAGCCCAAGTGGAGGACGCAAGGTCGCATATTGGAATGCACCCAGGGTGTAATAGAGTAAGTGGTGGTGGTGGGTCAGGGTGGGGGTGAGGCAATAAAGCATGCTGGGTATGCAAACGAATCAATGCTGTGTTAATCATCGCCCGTGTATACTTTTTTTTGGTTTAAATCACGACTACAATATTTAGCCTGCTGTGATTTGCAGCACACTGTGACCTGTCCAGTGCCTGGCGGGTTTAATTGAGTTGAAAAAGGAATTGTGACAATATTTCACGAGGCATAAACCTCCTAGGGACAAGCTGCACAGCTTGCAGTTAAATTGCAACCTATTTCATCACGGCCACTTTGTAATACGCATTAATGAGCAATTAATTAACTATTTAATAATGGAACCCCCCTGTTCCTCACAACTCATACGATAATTCAAATGCCCTTCAAAACATACACCTCTTGCAAATGCACACTGGTGTTGCAGACTTTAATGGATTAAAACAAAAAAATAATAGTGCAAATATGTCGTGAGGTAGTGCCATAGGAAATGCACAGCTTGCCGTTAAACTTGTGCTTTATTTAGCCTCCTTCACCTTGAAATGCATAAATTTGCATTAAGGACGTCAAGAGGTAAGAAGAAGAAAAAAACAAGAGCCCCTCATTCCTTTTTGAGCCAAAGCTCAGCTACCCATAATAAGACTGCTGCTGAAGAGCCTACAGCAGGTAGGGAGTGAGGATTTTAAAGGATTTTAAAGTGTGCTCCCAGTGTGCTACAGATTATGCTTAATTGTAACGTTTGGACATGGACCATTTTCTCTGAGTACATTGGTTCACCACATTCCAAGAAAAGGTGCAGGACGAAGTCCAACTGTGGTTTTCAAAGTGAAGAGTCCACACACTTGAAATCCTTTTTGTCTTTTATCATTTCATGGCTGGATTACGTTTTGACTTCAACAGTCTTCGTCAGATCAGATGAAGACTGTTGAAGTTGAACGTAATCCAGCCATGAAATAATAAAAGACAAAAAGGATTTTAAGTGTGTAGACCCTTTTCACCCCTAAAGCTCTTTACTTACCCCGTTGGAAGCCAGCACGTCCTCGGTCTCCTCCTCCTTGTTGTCGATCTGCCTCTCGAAGGGGTTCCCTCCCTGCAGGTACTGCTCGAACAGGGACACCTCCACTGGGCTGGTGGTGGCCGAGGTGTTGGCCTGGCGACTGGGGGACACCGACGGGGACCGACACTGGCCCATGAACTTGAACTCCTGTGAAGGGGGAGGGGGTGTGAGGAGGACAACAGAGATCAGAACACAATCGTTCGTCTGGGAAGGATTCCAATTCAAACATGTCTGGTTATTCAAGAGTGTTGTTCTGCACATGGAGCAAAAAAAGTGAAAGCGAAAAATTGTTGGAATGTACTTTCATGTACCCATAAATTCAACAATACAACCAAACAAAACAAAACTGAAATAAGCCATTTTGATAGTCTGTTTCAACTTAATTTACCCACCTACAACCAAAGGTGTAGAGGTAATAGTTCCAAATGCTAAATTCAAAAAGTATGCATGAAAATGGCATGAAGTTTTGACATTGGGCCCATGACCTTTAACCCATGTAAGGGCTGTAAGGGGCACAGGAAGGAGCAGTCAGAACATACAATCAATCCGGAAAGTATTCAGAGCGCTTCACTTTTTTCACATTTTATTATCTTACAGCCTTATTCCAAATGCTACAAATGAATCTCTGTTGTCAAAATCCTACACAAATTATTCCATTATGACCATGTGAAAAAACAAGTTGTCTTGACAGTTTTGAAAATGTATAAAAATAAAAAAACAAAGAAGAAGCAGATCATGATACTCTCCATAGGATTTCATTCAAAACTCACACCCATCTATTTTAGCAAGGTGCAGACTCAAAATGTACAATTTCCACGTACTGAAAGGTTGAAACACAAACCGATGACCTCCCTTTTAATCCCTTTTCATTTCAAAATGAAAAAAAATGAATGCAGTTGCTGCCTAAGGTGGTTCTACAAAGTATTAAGCAAAGGCTGTGAATACTTTTGTAAATATGATTTCTTTGCTTTTTTATTTTTTATACATTTTCAAAACTGTCAAGACAACTTGTTTTTCACATGGTCATAATGGAATAATTTGTGTAGGATTTTGACAATAGAGATTCATTTGTAGCATTTGGAATAAGGTTCTAAGATAATAAAATGTGAAAAAAGTTAAGCGCTGTGAATACTTTTCGGATTGACTCTATATAATGCAGTACTGAATGTCTTTCAATTCTCAGTTTCAGCTTTCCATTTTTATCTCATTCCAACCTCCTTTTTTCAGTCTTTATATATTTCAACTGTGCTTTTGCCACTCTTTTGTCTTGCACAAGTATTTATTTTTCTCTATGTTGTGCAGAGCCAACCTACATTTTCATTCTGATTGTGTGTCTATAATGTGGTAATGAATGACATTACTGTAGGTCAATGAACTGGAGAACTCGTGAACCCTTGCCTTAGGGCAGTGGTTCTCAAACTTTTTCCATCATTCCCCCCTTCAGAGGGCCTGAATGCTTCCGAGCCCCACTTTGAGAAACACTGCCTTAGGGTGAGCTGAAGCCCTGGGCCACATCCAATCAGGGGCCTCATACTACTAATAAAATAATAGATTGTCGGAATCAAATGTTACATTACAGGTCAGGAGGGGCCTCAAAAAAATCTAGCCCAAGGGCCTCGGTGATGTTAAAGCTACTCTGATGAGAGCATGTTCAAATGTTCAAATTTATGTTGTCATTTGAGACATAATGCCATGATGGCCTCGGCCTGGGCTAATTTTACATCTGGATTGGACTGGATCTCCATTTACATACAAATCTACATTCAAAAGTATAGAGGAGAATACCATTGGTAAAACATTTTACAAGTGGGCTATCATTCATTTCATTTGATCGATTCCACACTAAAATCCATCTTTCTAACAGCAGACAAAACAGACGGCTACAAAACAAGTAAAAAACAAACAAACAAACAAACAAATAAATTAAATAAGTCCAACAAGCAGGGTGGTCCATGCCAGCTTGAAAGATTATTGTGGAAATGAGCCATGTTGTTTCTTAACACATCCTTAATGATTTGTTACATGGTAATCCATATTACAACATGCTCCCATTGCTGCCCTGCTGTTCCGAGTCAGAGCGATTTGACACGGCTTATTTGACAGCAGAGCAAATCACTGACTGTCATATCGCTGTATTCTTCAGAAGCTGATGACAGACTAACTCTTGGGCCTTTTCTTGTGCTGTGCGTGATATGGGAAATAGAATGGAATAGTATCTTGAAACAATCAGGGAACAAATCAATCTTTGAAGAGGCTTAAGAGGGGGAGATGATAGCAACTACAGCAGGCACGTGCAGAGCATAGTTGCCCACGGTGCCCGAGCAACGGCCCTTTTGCCCACATTGGCTGATATTGCCCTTCCAAGGGAGGGGAAAATGGCAATTAGCCTATAATTTCATATTTCAATATCATTTGATTTCTTTATAATTCATAATTTTGATTGAAGTTTTGTACAATAAAGACTTAAGTCAGTCATACAAATTCATCAGACCCGTCGAGAATGGGCACGAGCGATGTGAGGTAGGTAGGCTACGCAACAACTCCGGTGGGGAGGGAGAAGGCACGCGACAGGCGCTTGAGCGCCTGTAAGAGACACAAAAGATTTTGAAGATGCCTGGGATTTGGCTAGAGCCCTACACACAGTCTACATATTAGGGTACAAAATATGCTCACAATCAACCTCTCTAATACAATGTTGAGTTTAGAACTTTTAGTTATCATACATCTGACAGCCAGCCAGCGCCACGTTTAGGTAGCAAAAAAACCCGACAGCCAGCTGTAGATATGCCTCGGAAAAATAGGCTAAGATTTCATGTTTCAACTGATTTGCTTTGCAATTCGTATTTTTGATTGAAGCTTCCTAAATTAAGTTTTCAAATTCAGATTCACCTGCACCTCGAGAGATGGGCAAAGGGAGGGGCAGCATATGCGCGATGCGGGGGGCACGCGCAGCTCTACATGGGAGGGAGGGGGGAACAAGCATGCATGCGAGTCGACCAGGGCAGAGACGCAAAATATGTCGAAGATGTCGTGGGAGTAGAGCGACTGCCCTGACGGCCTGAGGTGAGCTGGAAACACAGCAGACTACACAGTATTAAACTACATGATCACAATTAATGTCTCTTAAAGCCGATCTCGAGTTTAGGACGTTTGATCCTAAATAATCTGACAGCCGGGGAGTGCCACGTTCAGATATTGGGGGAATACGACAGCCAGCTAGCTTGCTTGCAGTCAACGTTTTACATGGCTCAGGTTGTTTTGTGGAAGGCTGACCCAACTAAGAAACATGCAGATGACATGTCGTTTTATCAAGCAAGAGAGAACTTAAGGGGGTAGGCTAGCTAAAGGAAGCACATCTCTGCAGAGTTGGCTGCGAAAAAAATGGTGCAGGTGAGGCAGAGAATCTTTTTCAGGATTGTAGAGGTTTGATCTTGGTGAGACCGCTAGGAAAGTGCGTTTTCTTACGCTGATATAGCCTATTCTCCGACCCAAAGATAGGCTACTGTTTCCACTGTCAATGTCCATGTAATTGAAATAAATCCACTCCACGTGATAACTGACGTTTACTGTTCTTCTCAAGAAATAGGCCTACAAAATGTGCATGAACTAACTAAAATATCTGTAGGCCTAATGAAAATAAAAGGTTATAAAGTCTGCGAGAAGCTCGGAGCTTCAGAGCAACAGATAAGAACTGGTGCTCCCACGCCACGGTTCTTTGCGATCTGAAATGAAAGCCGGTTCGTCCTTTCTTAAAGCGACAGTACACATTTTTAATATAGGCTACAAAAGACCCAACAAATGACCTAAACCTGTGAATTCTTATTGTTTTAGCTTTCCTATATAATATTCATCATTTTAATCATGGAATATGCCTATTAATTAAATTTCAAATTCAAATTAAATGATCTTTTTGACAATTTTTAACTATTTCTATTTATTATAACTTAAAGTCTACTTTGGCTGCTACAAGGATTATAAAGATGACAGTGGGTTAATTGATTAAGCATCCTCATATTTAGCCTATTAATTTACTCATCATTTCATTTAATTTAAGAGTAGAGTAGAGTAGTAGAGAAACTTTATTGATCCCCAGGGGGAAATTCAGGTGTCAAGTAGCTACATAAAAACAAAAAGATGAGGATGACTCAGAGCCACAGACCTCTGCACATAGGGCAGGTAGGCATAAGATAATCTCTGTGACTGATACAGGTTTAAAAACTATCAAGGCTTTGCCTCATAATTTCATTTAATTTAGGGGCAGCCACATACCACACATGAGGAAATGTGGATCAGGAGACATTTAGGGCAGGTGGGCATAAGGCTGATCATCTCTGATATGATTAATAGGTAGGCCTACATGTTTAAAAACTAGCATGTTATATCATATGGTATGCATATTCAGGATACTATATAATAAAATATATTAATAATTATGACAATAATATACTACTTCTACTAAAAATAATAATACCCATGGTGCAGTTTCCTAAAAATTCTGAAGGCCGCTCATTGTTGATGGGTTTTTTTTTTTTTTTGGGGGGGGCGGGGGGGGGGGTTGCCCTTTCTTCAGGTTAGAGCAACTGCCCTTTGAAATTCCTGTGCACGTCCCTGAACTACAGTACAAAAAGACTTCATTTGCAAATATCATTTCATACTTCCTCCTTCATTGAGATAAGATGGATGATAAAACAGTGCTTTCTCCAAAGTGCTATTTCAGTTCCTTGATCAAGTTGTTGTTAGTACAACCACTGGTCCTCACACTCAGCGCTCGAAATTAACGGTGTCCCGACGTCCCGGGGACCATAAAAAATGTTGTGGGGACACAAAGTTATCATTTCTGGGACAATGCCGGGACCGTCCAAAAATATAAATGAAAAGATTCTAAAAGGAGGCTATTATATTTGCAAAGCCATTACACAGGGACATTAACTCAACACCAACCATCATCGAAAATAGCAACAGAAAACTTTCCGATAACCCTCCGCATTGTATTCTAGAATGTTGATTAAGATTTCTCAGCTGCGACTGCAAGCGCCTTGTTCTTCGGACTGCTGCTGAGAGGTTGTCCCGTTGGTTATGCCATTTCACCCTGAACTAGAAATGCTCTCAGAGAAAACGGGCTCTGGATTGTTGATTTTGCAAGCCAATAAGGATATATTCCGGTAGACATGGTTAAGCTGTGAGAGGAATGGAGTTCGGTTTTGCTAATATTTCAGGTAAGCAAGCAACAGCCCAAAACATTGCGCAGTAGGCTAGTCTGTTGCCACCTGTCGCGTGCTTATCCGCCCAAAACACCAGAAACGCGAGCTGGCTCTAAAGTAGATTAACCCCCATTCATACATATCCGAAACTGCCTGTAAATTACTTTCCAGTAACAAATAGTTAGGGAAACGGCAAGCAAGCTAACAGAGGTAGCCTAGTTGTTAGCCAAGAACGTCAAGCAGTTTCATTCAAATGTGGCTGGAAATGAAGGCGCTATATTCTGAACATTGTCATACAAACGCAGTTATTTAATTAATGTTGAAGTATCCGTGTTATTGTTTCTGTGCTGGTAAAAGCAGAAATGCCTAGTAGCCAAGGTCAAATTGAAAAGGGAAAAAGTCCACCTTGACTTCTTTGATTACAAGCACGAAGAACGCGCTTCAATTGTACAGCATTGCCAGCGCATTGTTTCTCTCCAATCCTTCTCTTTCTCCCCTCCCTCCCTCTCTCCCTCTCTTTCTCGAAAGTGAGGTAGGCCTAAGTGTGTGGTCGTAGTTTTTTCTCTTGTGCATTTATTTTTAGGTTATCAAAATGTCAAAGTCATGTGAATTTAAAGCGGAAAGGAAACGTCTTGCAATGCGTTGTCATACTCCTAATGCGGCCCAAAAAACCTACCGCATCTTCTTCCACCTAGCCTGATTATCATCGACTTTCACATCTCTTCGAGACTGGCTGAAGCTGTTGCATCACTAGGAGGGCACGGCCTGGCTATCTTCCACCGGCATGCCCATCACAACCAGTGGCCAAAGTCAGACTAGGTTAGACTATTGCCACTTTTTAACTAAAGCTAAACAGACACTGAATTGTTATTGATATGTAGTAGACTAAATGAAAGCTGTTTTTTCTGTAGGCTAAATAGGCTACAACAGAGTAACAGGCTGGCTGCAATAGAGTCTATAATAGCCTACATGATGGGTAGGCTATATTGGTGCATAAGCAATCAGTTTGACAAATATAATGTCATTGAATGCAGATTTCCTCATATCACCATGCTCATATATTCTTGAAAAACGAAGTGCACGGTTACTCAAGGCATTTTTCTATACAAGGCACAGATGTTTTAACACACCCTCGTTTTTTCTTAAAAACCTGAATTCACAGTTGCACTGCAAAAAAAAAAAATCATAGTCACACATGAAATTTAACGTGGACATAATTTACCACTTATTTAGGCGCAAAAAAATGGGGACACTTCTGGTTACATTCGGGACAATACAAAGTGGAATCCGGGACCATTGCGGGACACAAAGGAAAAAAGTTAATTTCGAGCCCTGCTCACATTGTTCCATTAGAGAACTCCACATCACTCATCACTCCGCAGATGTCCTCAATCATCAAGAAATTATTCATTCTGTCATTGTTGTGTCTTGTCCTTACAACACCGATATTTGTATGAGAAAACGTGTGTGCACAGTCCTGTGTGGAACGTTTTAGAAGACTTATAAACTAGTCCTGGCCGGGGGTAATGCTATTTTTACCACGGCTATAGGGGTCGGATGTCATCATCGGGCACAAAGAAAAGAACTGAAGAAACTTTAGAAAAGGAATAGAGGTAGCAGCAGCAGCACACGACTAGAAAAGGTCTAACTTTTAACATATCATTTCACATACACAGTATGAGAGAGAGAGGGAGGGAGAGAGAGGGAGAGCGAGGGAGAGAGAGGGACATAGGCTTCCCCCTTTATTAAGATTGTATAAGTGATAAAGTAGTGCTTTTGGCGAGGCCCTTTTTTCACACAAAAAAAATGAAGAGGTAAAAAAAAGAAAAGGAGGAGAAAAAAAAGGGGGGAAAGCCAGAGGCTGGAGAAAGGGCAACGTGCTCTCGCCCTGGCACAAAAAAAAACTAAAAACGAAAGCCGTCTCTTGCTGCCTTGGCTGCTGATAACGCTGGTTTGAAAAATTACAAAAAAAAGTAGAAGCAGAAAAGGAACCTCTTTAAAGTGGAGAGAGGAGAGTGTGTCAGGAAAGTAATTATGATGACATTGTTACCTTTTCCCATCGCAGATGCTACAAGCTCGGCTGGAGAAAATGAAAAGAGCTGACTGGGCCTCGCTTCCCCCGCATCTCTCAGTTGGTGTGTGTGTGTGTGTGTGTGTGTGTGTGTGTGTGTGTGTGTGTGTGTGTGTGTGTGTGTGTGTGTGTGTGTGTGTGTGTGTGTGTGTGTGTGTGTGTGTGTGTGTGTGTGTGTGTGTGTCAGTGTTTAATGCTCATTATTAACTTCGTAGCATCACTGGGCAACATGAAAGTGCTATTGCTGAGCCATACTGTATATGCATTTTTATTAAAATGCCACTGTGATATTGATCAGTAAACGCGCTGGGAAAACGGGGTTATCGGTCTCGCACCAGCATTCATTAAAAATAATAATGCTACTTTTGTAATTGACAGGGGCAATGACCATAACCATTGCACACAACAGTCGAGTTTCACCTGAGTATTCATTCCGGTAAAAGTGATAGTGACAATGACTCGGCAGCACGCTACCTTCATTTCTTTCGGTTTGGTCTCTCCTTCTCCTGTCCATGCTGTCACATAGCTTAACTTTGGCAAGCCATTAGGCTTACCCAGAAATCCTACAGCACGAGACCAAACATTGGATAATGAATGCTCTCTTGACAGCTTTAGTTTAGGAGAAATAAATTGTGATTTTATAGCAGTGGGTAAAGAATAATGGAACTTTATTTGGGGACAGCTGGCATAACTGGCATAGCCACGCAACTCGCTGCACCACAAGGATGATCCTAACGGTAGGGACACATACACGCGAATTTGCGAACTTTGCCATTCATTCCTATGAGAGAGGCGAAGGCAAGCGATAGCAAGTGAACAGGGGCGAAGGGAAGCGAAATTATTAAGAAAGTTTAATGTTATGCAAATGAGGAGCGAATTCGCCTGCCGCGGCCCAATCAAATCAACAACATAACTGTTCCATTCCATTTGATTCGCCGCGACGACCTGATGACGGTTGGATTTCGCCTCTCTTCGCTTCGCCTCCTATGTGTCCCTACTGTAACGGAGCCAGTGTTGTCGGATAGGAAGAGCCCTCACCTCTCCTTCTAGAGCGCAGCAAGTTATCACTTCAACAGTGTGAACTCCTGCCAACTTCCCTGGCCGACTACAGTTAAGTAAGAATGCATTTTTTATGATCACGTAGGCCACCGGTTTGTGCCCTTCTCAACAGCGCCAACTACATGGAACAACGCGACATGTCCTGCCCAATAAGTTAGTGGTGTAACATGATTCCTCTTCCTAATATAGGCATTTTCGATCACAATATCTGAATCCTACTGTGTATCTGTAGCCCAGACCAAAAATATTTACTTTCATTAATGACGGATTTATTATTGACTTTACATTTTTGAAGTGGGGGGATGAAATTGCTCATCAATCTCTGGTGTACATGACACTGATGCACTGTACAAATTCCCACTGATGAGTGTTTATTAGGCTATCCTATTTTGTCCATGCATTCACATAAAATGCAGAGGAATAAGAAACTCTGTTTCAACCTCTTCAAGGAAGGAGAAACAACTTAGCTTTGAGTGGCAATGCCACATTTCAACCCGTACAATAGTCTTGATGAGCTATTCTGATAAGGTGTTGTTGTGACACGCCAGTGGACAGAGGACCATCTGCGCAGTTTAGAGCAATATATATACTAAATAAATAATTCAAAACATTTGGCTTTTGAACACAGGGGTTCATCCACAACCTATTAATTATTGTAAGAGGAACAAATGCAGAAATGAATGCCTATGAAGAGAGGCGGATTGTTTCCACTAAACCCTTGCTGTGCTCAAATGGTGCCCCATGGCCACGCTTGTATCAAAATAGACAATCGAGAAGGAGCATAATACCATATACATATACTGTATATGCTAACACTTTATTTTAGCGTTACATCTATTAGCACTAATACATACAATATTAATGCATGTGTAAGTAACTTGTAAGGCATGTACTAAGCAAAATGAAACGGTTGTTATAGGCATGTATTTGTAAATGTCTTGTTCATGCACAATAAGGGATTTATTACCAATATAACCTTAGTAAGGCCCTAGTAGGCCAAGATTTATATGTATTAGTAAGCATAACGTGTCAGAATACAATGTGTATTAAGTGTTACCATATAATAAAGCAACGAAGGAATAAAGTGTTACCATATCTATATTAAAAAAACCTTTTCAACGCGGGGGTACAGCCACAAATAAAAGCCATTAATTACAAATGGCATTTAAACGTACAAATTAATGGCTATGGCGCATATGAAATATTAAGCTCGCCTACAACAGATGCTTGGGCTGTGCTAGACTGGACACCACGGTGCGCTTCAGGGAAGCATGCAAATGTTCCTCATTAAAGATCTCTTCTGGTCAGAGCATAACGTCTTAAATAAAACTCTTCTTATGCAGAGCCCTCTATCACCCACACAACAAAACTCATCTGATTTCTTTATTTAATTATTTATCTACTTATCTGATTTCTTTATTTAATTACTTATTATACTTATCTATTTGAATGTATTCAATGAATGACTTAAAACAAAAAAAATATTGGTCTGCCTGTCAATCTTTCTATGTATACTGTAGTATCTGTATTAGTCTATCCATTTTGTTTTGCTTTTTACTAACAGATGGTAATAAAACGACCAGATTGCTGGTTTTGTTTTTGTAGCTGATCGCATATGGAATTATAAGATGCTGCTGATGGGGATAGCGGTTAGCGTAACTCCAAATCTCTTCAGCATAAAATAATGGAAAGCGCATCACACGAAACAGCACAGGCTATTGCGTTTACTACATATATGGGGAAACTCTCCAGCGAATGTATTTACTCCACAGGGAGTCCCCAGCATGCTCGGAATAACACATTTCAGAAAGAAAGAAAAAGAAAGAAATCAAGCCGTCCTCCTTTCAGAATCATACCACAGAAAGAGAAGAAAAGCTGCTTTGAATTTCCATGTGGCCGAGGACTGGCAGAGGCGCATCTTGTCACCAGGCTAGGCAGGCAGCCGCTTGGGGGCCCCCAGGCCTATAGATGGTGAATAAAATCTAAGACTTTAAACTACAGTAGTGGCGATTTAATGTGAATGTTCAGTATTTTTACATTTTTGCTTGGGGCCCCAAATTACCCTAGAATCGCCTCTGAGGGCTGGGACATACTTAACCGGTGCCAAATAAGGGTGTGTTTTTTTGGTGTGTTTTTTTTTTTTTTTTTTTAAAGATGGATGCGGGCAATTGTGAGAAAATGGCATAAGGACACCTATGGTAAATTGGACAGCATGTGCTGTAAATATGTTGGCAATCCTCTCTAAAAAGCATATGCTGTGTGACCTAAAAAAACAAATAAAAGCACACTGTATATGTTATACCGCCAAAATGATCACCGCCATTGTTATGTTACTGTGGCATTGCTTCCACCCAGAATGATTTTCCTTGGCACAACAAAAAAAAAGAGTTCTATTTAAAGTCTCCACAACTAAGGCGGCTGAGGTGATTTCTTCTGGCAGATATTATGCACCTTCTAGTAAGGCGATTGGGGCATGGCGAGTGTGTGGGAGACTAAACTAGTGTACTTTAATAATGCAGAGGAAAGGCTGCCAAGGCAATTTGGGAAAGACTGTGTGTGACGCATGCACCAAAACGCCAAAAAAAGCGGCTGGTGGATTAGCATAACTACAACACATCACCAATGAGACTGTGATGCATCAGTTCAGTTGAGGGAAAACATATATATCAATCAAACATGTTGAATGACGAAATGGCTACAAATGATTCAAGACAAATGAGTTTTAGTGAGATCAAATGAGTGATTCTGGGTTAGAAGAATATTTGAATATAATTCAGATGCGTCATGTCGTGAGGCATCTGAATACAATGGCACGTGGCAATTTGGACAATTTGGCAAGATACAATATGAACTGAAACTACTGCCTTTCGCATCATTGAGAGCGAGAAGATGGGGCAAACAAATATTACATTGCTTGGGATGGCGTTACGTTAGATGTTCAACGACTTTCTGTAACCGCCTCTGCACCGTTGAGTTTCTGTACCGTTTTATTTTTGACAGGGTGAAGTGAAAACGCGTTCGCCCAGCTTTGTCTTTATACATGGGTTCACCGTGTTTATCAACACGATGTTATGAGGAGGGGCGAGACACTGGCAGCCAACCACGTGAGCTATTTTTTTGTCCGACAGCGGTTTCCAACAATCAGAGGTGGAGTTGTGCCCAGTTAGTTTCGCGCAGTCAGGGGAAAACAAAAATTTAGAACCCATGTACACAGCATTGTGCTTAAATCAATCTGCTTACCATGTCACATGTTTGGATGCATGTGGGTTTTATGGTAATACATAGAATTTAGATAGACGATTCATGGTGTACTACTGCACAGCATAATAAAATATACCCGCCCCTCCATATGGCCTACTCCCTATTCTTCTATACACCCACAGGCTTAAATGGCACAAGGAGGTATGAATACGTGCTCATGTTATCCTCTCCATTACAAGTGCTATGGATATTATGGACTTGCAAATTGCTGCTTCTACCGCAGATTACTCTGAATGTAATGTGCTGTATACAATTGACAAAAGAAAAGCCTGACCCACAGTTGAACTTATATAGGCTTTTGAAAAAATATGTAAAGCAAAGCAAAGCAAAGCAAAACATAATTGCTTGGCTTTTTTTTTTCTTTTCTCCCAGAGGCGAGGGCGGTTCTAACACAATGCGGCCTGCGACTTTCCACTGACGAGGCGCCTCCCGTGTCAAGACAACAGTGATTTAAGTGGATCTCACAGCTCTAAAGGCAGGAGATGGTGATGGAACAGCGTGGCAGTGTTGCCAGATTGGGCTGTTTCCCGCCCGATTGGGCTGCTTAGGATGGCCGTGTGTGGGAAAAAAAGGCATTTAGTAGAAAAACCCGCCCAATTTTTGCCATAGAAATCAATAGAATTGGGCGGGATTTTATGCTTATAGGCGAGCTTTGAGAATTTTTTGGGCTGGAAATCATCTGACTCATCTGGCAACCTTGCAGCGTGGGGACATTTGCATATGTAAATGCCATGACTCAGCACCCGCCTGCCAGAGGTACCTTTGGTTTTCATTAGATGTGACTGCGGTTTAAAAAAAATAAATAAAATGTTGCACGAGTAAGCTGAACTGTGTGGACCTCACATCCTCCTCCCACCCACACAGCGTATGCTCTCAAAACTCTACTACAGCGCACACGCTGACTCTTGCTGATACATTTGCACACAGGCACACACAGGCACGCGCAGGCACGCGCAGGCATGCACACACAAACGTCTTTGCTTACATGCAGCTGGGCGATACTGAAGTTGGATTTCACAGGACAGAGCTCCCACGTCTCGTTCTCCAGGAACATGCGCAGCTCTTCCAAACGAGCCCTAAAGAAGAGACAGAGACAGAGAGAGAGAGAGAGAGAGAGAGAGAGAGAGAGAGAGAGAGAGAGAGAGAGAGAGAGAGAGAGAGAGAAAGAGAGAGAGAGAGAGAGAGAGAGAGAGAGAGAGAGAGAAAGAGAGACAGAGATCACATTCAATTTACAATTGCTGAAGATTTTATCCAAAGCGACTTACATGTATGCATAGCTACTTAGGTATTTAGGTGCAGGGTATAGGTTTGAGTCCCCTGGCTTGGAGCAATGTGGGGTTACTGTAGGTGCCTTGTCAGGAACATTCCGATTCCATGATCCAAATTCCATAAGCATAAGGGCAACGGCAGACCCAGAAGACACGGAGAGAGCCAGAAAGACGGACAGAGAAAAAGAGAATTGGAAAGTAGGAGCTTGAAAGAGTCGTAGAGAAAGAGGAAAAAAGAGAGGATGATGAAAAGTAGGCAGGAGAGAGATAAGTGGTCAAAAGACGGTCAGAGTCTGTCAATCCAGTGGCCTATTGCAGCATCCCTTTGATCTTGGTGGTTCTTTCAGAGGACACACGCAGCACAGATATATAAAGACGTGTTGACACAAGCATAGCCAGGAAAGGTCACAAGCAGTTGTCTTAGGAAATTGAATGTGTGTCATAAAGAGAGAGAGAGGAAGAGAGAGAGAGAGCGCGAGAGAGAGAGAGATGGAGGTTTTGAATTCAAATTTGATAGACTGTGAGAAGAGAGAGACTCAGAGACAGAGGTAGAGAAAGAGAAAGGGTCAGATAGAAGCCCCGAACAGATTAAGGATGGAGAGTGAGAAAGTCAGAATGTCTGGTAAAGAGCAGTACTTAAAATTCTACATGGGGGACAACAAGAGTGGCCATCAAAAGCAGAATGTGGGTGGGTGTCAAGGGCGTAAAGTATACCCCTGCAGCCCCTGCGAGGGAGGGGGGCCCATACGAGGCAGGGGGGGGCCAACATGGGCCCTTGACTTGAAGAAACAGGGCCCCTCCGCATGATATTAGGCCCTCTTTTTTTCCATCCGGAAGTGCATTCTTGGTAGCTTGCAGGGGGGCCTGAAGTACTTGCGTAACGCCAGTGGTGGGTCTAACGGCAATTCTATATACCATTAAATGTCAGCATGAACATTTCTCAGTAGTCGATGGTCACACGCATCGTGCCTTTGTTGAAAGATCACACAGAGCCAGGTACAAAGCCTCGGCAGTGGTGGATGGTGAGAAGTAGGGCTACACAATGTATCGAAAATGTATCGAAATCGTGATATCAAGAGTGGCAATATGTGTATCGCGAACATTACTTAATTATCACTAGCAAGTAAAAATTTAAGTAAAAATATGTGCAGCCCAATCACTAGCTGAACGTCAAAAATTGTGCAAAAAGCCTGTCATGAACAAAGCCACGCCTCCCCCCCAGAAAGACCGTCAAATTTGTCACAATTTGTGAAAAACACTTGGCTAAATTTCAAAATATCGTTTAAATATCGTTTAATACCGAGGTATTGTGTGCTGCTACTAAGTATCGCATTTTTTTTCTGATATCGTGTAGCCCTAGTGAGAAGAACAGAACAGAAGAGCTGCAAGTGAGCTGCACAGCAGTCAGGCCCAGGCAGCATCACAGCGAGTAGTGTACTGTACTGTACAGCCCTACATCTGTGACATTTCACTGCGCTTTGATGTGTACCAACAGGGAGCACCCCAATTCAGAGAACGCCCCCTCATCCTGTCCCTCCCACACACACACACAAACAGGTACACATAGACAGACACACACACACAGGAATACACACACTTGCACTAACTCTTCCTCACACACAGACATTCAGCGAAACACACAGAAGAGACGCACAAAGACATAGAGAGAGACACATGCACAGAGATACACAAAGATGCGAACACAGAGACACACACAGACACATACGCAGACAGACACACACAGACGCAGACGCAGACACAGACACACACACACACACACACACACACACACACACACACACACACACACACAGACAGACACACACACACACAGAGAGAGACAGACACACACAGACACACACAGAGAGAGACACACACACACACACACACACACACACACACACACACACACACACACACACACACACACACACACACACACACACACACACACACACACACACACACACACACACACACACACACACACACACAGACACACACACACACATATCAAGCTTTCAAAGCCCACTAAATCCCCAAAACCAGCCGCAAATCCAGCTTCACCGCGTTTGGCGATTACGCGAGGCTCTGAAGAGACACATGGAGCACAGAGAGAGTGACAATAGGAGAATAAGAAGCTACGGTAAGACATGAGTCATTTTTTATTTGTGCAGGGGAGAGCCGAGGGGCACAATAATATATATTCTAATGAGGAGGGGAGAGGGAGCAAACAGAGCAAACAGGAGAGCAAACACTACGCCAATGGCAGACAGGCCTAGTGTAGTGTGTGTAGCGTGCCTGTGTGAGCGTGTGTGTGTGTGTGTGAGCGTGTGTGTGAGCGTGGTGTGTGTGTTTGTGTTCACGTGTGTGTGTGTGTGTGTGTGTGTGTGTGTGAGCGTGTGAGCGGTGTGTGTGTGTGTGTGTTCATGTGTGTTTGTAGCGTGTCAGTGTGTGTGTGTGTGTGTGTATGTTCAAGTGTGTGTGTGTATGTTCAAGTGTGTGTGTGTGTGTGTGTGTGTGTTCACGTGTGTGCGTGTTCACGTGTGTGTGTGTGTGTTCACGTGTGTGTGTGTGTGTTCACGTGTGTGCGTGTGCGTCGGTGCGGGTGCCCGCGTGTTCGCCTGTTTGCGTTCCTGATCCCGGAGGCTGATGCCCCCGCGCGCCTCTCTCGAGTGCCTGATGGGTAATCAGTTTAACGCAAATCTGCCCCGGCCGCCGCCCGCCCGCTCACTCAGTCGTTCACTCGGTCGCTGCCGTGCGATTCGGCAGTAATTGGAAAATTATGCCCATGCAGGAAAGTGCCAGAATCGCGGTGCTGTTGTGATGCGTTGGAGTGATGCATGATGCATGAAACATCGCTAGGTGTGTGTGTGTGTGTGTGTGTGTGTGTGTGTGTGTGTGTGTGTGTGTGTGTGTGTGTGTGTGTGTGTGTGTGTGTGTGTGTGTGTGTGTGTGTGTGTGTAAAATGTGCCTTTTGTGAAGTCCCACATCTGTGTGCATGTGTGTGTGCGTGTGCGTGTGCGTGTGCGCGCGCGCGCGCGTGTGTGTGTGTGTGTGTGCATGTGTGTGTGTGTGCGCATGCGCGTGTGTGTGCGTCTTGGTGTGTATCTGTGTGAGGGGGTAGTGCATTGATGTATGCATGTGTGTGTGTGTGTACAGTATTTGAGTGCACAGTCACAGTATGTCTGCATGTGTGCTTCTCTCTCTCTCTCTCTCTCTCTCTCTCTCGGTGTGTATCCGTGTGAGGGGGTATTGCATTGATGTATGCATGTGTGTGTGTGTACAGTATTTGAGTGCACAGCCACAGTATGTCTGCATGTGTGCCTCTCTCTCTCTCTCTCTCTTGGTGTGTATCTGTGTGAGGGGGTGGAGGTGCTTTGACTATGGGCCTAATATCATAAGCTGCAGGGTGCGATTTGTAGGGGGGGATGGGGGGGATTGTCCCCCCTTCTGGTTTTGATACCTCCACTTTTCCTGCAGGATTTTAATATTTGCGGCATGTAACTTCATTGGTAATGCTTAAAATCTGAAACTTATCCCCCCTTCTGGGTCTTCAACAAATCGCACCCTGATAAGCTGTATATACCGGTATGTGTCTATATGTGTACAGTGGATACCAAATGTGTATATTCATGTGTGTATGCATGGGAGAGTGTGTACAGTATTTGAGTGCACAGCCACAGTATGTCTGCATGTGTGCTAGTGGTGTCAACAATGATCGATTCGGCGATGCAATCCAATGCGGGGCATGGACGATCCAGAATCGATCCGGCAAGTTTCAGAATCGATCCGGCAATTTTTTTTAAGTTTCAAGGATATTTCGGAAGCAAATGAATGTTAAATTAAATGAAAGCACTTCAAAACATTGCAAGACTGATACAGACGAGCCCCATCCCACGCCTTTCGTAAAGTATTCACGAAAAAAAGAACTTTAATTTTCGTGGTGCATTCACGTTATTGCCCGTTTTTCGTGGTTGGGCAACGAAACGCTGCCTATTCATTTGAATTGCCCCACTGCTGCTATGGTTATCCAAGCGTCTGCAGGGGCGGGGAGGGGGTGCTGACAGAACACTGCTGATACACTCAGGACTCACTAATTCGACGCCCTTTCGGTACTTACGCCTAAATGTCATACAACCCTAAACCTAAACCTAACCCTAACCTTAACCCTAAACCTAACCCTAACCCTAACCTTAACCCTACTTAACCATAAACCTAACCCTAATTCTAACCTTAACCCTAACCCTAACCCTAACCCTAACCCTAACCCTAAATTGCTTGTTTGAAATGTTTGATTACCATGTGACGGTACCGAAAGGGCGTCAAACTAGTGGGCTGCTAGGTAGCAGTCGGGCAATTCAAATGAATAGGCAGTGTTTCGTTGCCCAACCACGAAAAACGGGCAATTACGTGAATGCACCACGAATATTAAAGTTCTTTTTTTCGTGAATACTTTACGAAAGGCGTGGGATACGGTTGTACAGACTGATACAGACTAATACAGAAAACAGCCAATAAATTGTTGCTCAGTATCTGACTACTTGTATTGCCTCATCATGACTGATTAAACATTTGCTTTGCTTTCAGCAGAAATGTAATGCATTGCAATGCATTATAGACTTGAATCGGATCGGATCGCATAGAATCGAAACGAATAGAATCGCTACCTCCCGAATCGTGATCGAATCTGATCGTGAGGGCAGTGCCAATCCACACCACTAATGTGTGCCCCTCTCTCTCTCTCTCTCTCTCTCTTGGTGTGTATCTGTGTGAGGGGGTGGAGGTGCTTTGACTATGGGCCTAATATCATATCATAAGCGGGCAGCTGAATAGAGATTGGCACTGAGCGCATGACTCCGTGTGCCAACCCAGGAAGCGCTGGCTATGATGCCATAAGTGTGTTTGCCCGTCTGCTGATTGAGCCTGTCAAATCCAAATGGGTACGCCATCGCTCAGTGACCGGCAGTGTTTGGCTCAGTGTGTGTGTGTGTGTGTGCGTGCGTGTGTGTGTGTGTGTGTGTGTGTGTGTGTGTGTGTGTGTGTGTGTGTGTGTGTGTGTGTGTGTGTGTGTGTGTGTGTGTGTGTGTGTGTGTGTGTGTGTGTGTGTGTGTGAAGTTGTTTGTACTAATAAAAAGTCAGTGAAAGTGCACAGATGCATGTGTTTCCTTCCCTTTATGCTGAGTGACTTCTATATGTACGTGTCTGTTTCCACGAGTGTGTGCGTCCCTCTCCCAGTGTGTGTGTGTGTGTGTGTGTGTGTGTGTGTGTGTGTGTGTGTGTGTGTGTGTGTGTGTGTGTGTGTGTGTGTGTGTGTGTGTGTGTGTGTGTGTGTGTGTGCCCCTCTCTCCGTGCATGTGTGTATGTGTATGTGTGTGTGCGTTTGCGTGTGTGTGTGTGCGTTTGCGAGTGTGTGTGCGTTTGTGTGTGTGTATGTGTGTGTGTGTGTGTGTGTGTGTGTGTGTGTGTGTGTGTGTGTGTGTGTGTGTGTGTGTGTGTGTGTGTGTGTGCGCGCGCACGCGTCTTTCTGTCAGTGTGTGTCTTTCTTTCTCCGTCCGTGTGTGTGTGTGTGTGTGTGTGTGTGTGTGTGTGTGTGTGTGTATGTGTGTGTGTGTGTGCATGTGCGTGTGTGTGTGTGTGGTGAAATCCCCTGGTCATTACTCATTTCCCAACATCTGCCAGGTGCATGATGGGTCTGATGCTTTTTTAAACCCCGTTTTGCCGCTTTGCATTTAAATAGGCACATTTTACACAGCATGCTTCACGCCCTGCCTGTCTACACTGCACGCATGCCACCACACTGCATGTATGAGGTGTGTGTGTGTGTGTGTGTCAGTGTGTGTGTGAGCGTGTGTGTGTGAGCGTGTGTGTGCGTGTGTGTGTGTGTGTGAGATATAGTGTGTGCGTGTGTGTGTGAGAGATAGAGTGTGTGTGTGCATGTGTGAGACTGTCTGTGTTTACACATGTTTGTGTGTGTGTCAGCATGTGTGTGACTGTGTGAGACTGTGTGTGTGTGTGTGTGTGTGTGTGTGTGTGTGTGTGTGTGTGTGTGTGTGTGTGTGTGTGTGTGTGTGTGTGTGTGTGTGTGTGTGTGTGTGTGTGTTTTCACATGTTTGCAGGTGCCTGTGCTCTCCTATTCAGCTTGTGTGTGTGTGTGTTTCCCATATCCCCCTCACTTGGACACAGCAGCAGCAAGCCACCCAGCATCATTAGCATAGCCATTAGTATGGGAGCCATGGGAGGAGGAGGGAGAGGAGAGGAGAGGAGAGGAGAGGGGAGGAGAAGAGAGGAGAGGAGAGGAGAGGAGAGGAGATGGGAGGAGAGGAGAGGAGAGGAGAGGAGAGGAGAGGAGAGGAGAGGAGAGGAGAGGAGAGGAGAGGAGAAGAGAGGAGAGGACAGAAGAGAAGAGAGAGGAAGAGAAGAGACGGAGAGAGGAAAGAAGAGAAGAGAAGAGAAGAGAAGAGAAGAGAAGAGAAGAGAAGAGAAGAGAGAAGAGAAGAGAAGAGAAGAGAAGAGAAGAGAAGAGAAGAGAAGAGAAGAGAGGAGAGGAGAGAAGAGGAGAGGAGAGGAGAGGAGAGGAGAGGAGGAGGAGAGGAGAGGAGAGGAGAGGAGAGTAAGGGAGAGAAGAGGAGAGGAGAGGAGAGAAAAGAAGAGAAGAGAAGAGAATAGAAGAGAAGCAGGGAAGAGGCACACACAGACACAGGCACACACGCCCACACACGCCCCCACACACACACACGCGCGCGCGCGCGCGTGCACGCACACACGCACACGCACCAGCTGTTTTAGGGGTCGCCCTGCATCCATAAGCACAGTAGGGGCAGCGTGACGGTAGGGACACATAGGAGGCGAAGCAAGGCGAAGCGAAGAGAGGCGAAATTCAACCGTCATCAGGTCGTCGTGGCGAATCAAATGGAATGGAACAGTTATGTTGTTGATTTGATTGGGCCGTGGCAGGCGAATTCGCTCCTCATTTGCATAACATTAAACTTTCTTTAATAATTTCGCTTCGCTTCGCTCCTGTTCGCTTGCTGTCGCTTGCCATCGCTTGCCTTCGCCTCGCCATCGCTTGCCTTCGCCTCTCTCATAGGAATGAATGGCAAAGTTCGCAAATTCGCGTGTATGTGTCCCTACCGTGACTCAGGGAGAGGGCCAAGGAGGAAGTGCAGTGGACGCCAGGGTCAGAGCCATAAGGAGGGGCAAGCAGGGCATTTGCCCCTGGGCCCAGGGCCCTCCTGTATTGGTGGTGGGGGCCCAATTATAACTTTGGCAGGCTGTATAAGGGGCCCTATCATTGTTTAGCCCTGGGGCCCCGTGTACAATTGTTCCGCCTCTGACGAACGCCCACTGTGGTGAGTTTCTAATAAGAGGCGGTAGTGTGATTCAGGAAGCGGGCGGGGGGGGGGTTGGGGGGGCAAGAGGAAGGGTGAACGGCACCCACCAAGATGAGGGCAGTGAGTTTCACATGAGGAGCGGGAGAGAAAGGGAGAGAAAGGGAGAAAAAGAAGAAAAAGAAGGCAGGTGGGGATGGGGGAGGAGAGCAAGAAATAAGGGAGATACAGAGAATTGAGACAGGAGAGAAAAACGAAAGGTCATAGGAAAGGGGTAAGCGGAGGGGAATACCAAAAAAATAAAGACCACAAAAAGAAAAACAAAGGAAAGAGCAGAGTGCTGCAGGGGACAACTCATCACCTCTGTAGGCAGAAGGGCATGAAGAGAAAAGCAAAGGAAAAAAGGATGAAGATAAAGAGAGAAAGAGACATTGAGGTAGAAAAGAGAGGGAAGGGGAAAAAAAGAGCAGAAGAGTGGAGAGAACAGAACACTGAAGTTCCACTCAAGAGACTTCTCAATATTTCACTTAGCCTGGCGACTGACTTCTCAACATTTCACTTAGGCTGGTGACTTGATTAAATACTGACTGAATGTAACAGAAAGAAAGTAAAGAAGTGGGCCTGGCAAATAGGCTCAAATGAGAATCGAGACACATTGAGGCGGAGAGGAGAGCTGAGCACACGGAAACGGATTGAAAGTCAAAGTATAAAAGAGAGGCAAAGTCAAGAGAGGGAAAAACGAGGCAGAGTTGGAGAAGAAAGAGACAGGGAAAGACAGAATACTGTGTGTGTACATGAGGAGGGAGAAAGGTTCGGGGTTCTCACCTGTGGTAGTTCTTGAAGTAGTTCACACTCTGCCTCTTGATGGACTCCTGCAGAACCTCCGAGCGGCTACCACAGAACTCCTCCCCCACCTGCATCAACCTGAGATGAAGATAGAGAGAGAGAGAGAGAGAGAGAGAGAGATATGGAGAGGGTGAGGGAGAGGGAGAGGGAGAGGGGGAGCTGAAGAAACAGTAGAGAGAGAGAGAGAGAGAGAGAGAGAGAGAGAGAGAGAGAGAGAGAGAGAGAGAGAGAAAGAACAAAAGGAAGAATGAAAGAACGAAAGGAAGAACACGAGAGAGAGAGAGAGAGAGAGAGAGAGAGAGAGAGAGAGAGAGAGAGAGAGAGAGAGAGAGAGAGAACGAAAGGAAGAATGAAAGAACGAAAGAACGAAAGGAAGAATGAAAGAACGAAAGGAAAAACACGAGAGAGAGAGAGAGAGAGAGAGAGAGAGAAAGAGTTAGAGAGAGAGAGAGAGAGAGAGCGGAAGAGGCATAGACATAGACAGAAAGACAGGCAAGGAGAGCGGAAAGAGAGTACCAAAGCGAACCAGAGAGAGAAGGGTAGAGAAATAAGAATATAGTATGAGCGGAACATAATGCATCACAAAGAGACAAAAAATGCAACAGAGCAGAGCACAATAGTTCAATCTGATTAATTAGCCCCACTGTGGATATGACAGGGAGACTACCGGTCCGGGACGCACACCGTGACCACAGAGGCCACATTCAGCACCACAAGGTACCTGTGCCGCCAGAGGGAACAGGAGCCACCCCACAGGTCTGTGACCCTACGACCTCAAATAACCCCCCGTAATTGACAAGCTTGTAGCCAGACGAGGCCTGATTAGGTGCCATTGTGGCTTCCGCAGAGCAAGTGAGCTGATCACTGTTCTATTAAATGTTCATTTGTACTGTACTTAGGATTAATCACTTATTGTTACCAGTCCATCACCGTTACCTGTCTTGTCTTGCACTTTATGTCAGTCTGTGAAATGTCACTCTTGTCTATGTCTAGGCTTGGTATAGAGAGAAAACGTCATTTCATTTTCCTTGTATGACTTGTGCATATGAAGAAAGTGACAATAAAAGCTGACTTGACTTGACTATAGTGGTTTTGTCTTTACACCCCCACATTTTGGGCTGCTACCAGCAGCAGGAAAAAGTTTGAGAGAGAGAGTAAAATTAGAAGACGGACTTAAACTACACGACTCCTGATTTTGTGTCTAATTTTGATGTCGGATTGCGTCGCCTCACAAATATAGAGAATCGCAATTGTCAATCTTATCCCTGATCATAAACACCCGAGACAACGGCCGATGTTCTATTTCGAGTCGTACATATTAAACACTTGTTTGATATCTATGATTTGTAATCGGCGAGTCTTTGAACCGGCAAAACTCTATATTAGAACATGGATCACGATGAGGAAATCTTGCCCGACGATGGTCCTGCCGGGTAGCGTTCCACCGGTTGACGTAAGGGGGGTTTACAGCCGAGAATTGGGCCGATAGTTGTGTAATATGAGTCTGGCTTAAAGGGACACTGTGCAGGAAATGGTCAAAAAGGGTACTGTAACTATGCTGCTCATTGAAACTGGGTTCTCTATTGCCAAATATGATCTTTACATGAAAGTTTACTAAGTAATAAACAAATATTTTCTAGTATGGTCCAAGTAGTCATTTTTGCAGCTAAAAATGGCTATTTTTGGAAATTCAAAATGGCGGACCCTGGAGAAGATCCCTCTTTTCATGTATGAAAAGTGCAATTTTTCCAGTCATAATGAATACTTAGAATTTGATGCTGGTGGTAAGTATTCATGAAAAAGGTAACATTAGTGAATGGGCAGCATGAATTCTGGAAATAAACAACTAAAAAACTCACACAGTGTCCCTTTAAGGGGCTGATAGAGTGTGTGCGCATTTGTGTGTGTGTTGCATGTGTGTGTGCGTGCATGCATGCCAATGTATGTGTGCACAGGCACGTGTTTGTGTGTATGTGAGTATGTGTGTCTGCGCGCATGCAGATGTGTGTGTGTACGTGCAGGCATGTGTGTGTGTGTGTGTGTGTGTGTGTGTGTGTGTGTGTGTGTGTGTTTTGGAAAAGGAGGAGTGATCAGTTCCAAAACGCACCGACTCCGTGCTGATACTGATTGTGAATAATGAGAAGCCTCTGTAGTCTAGAGTAGTGTTTCTCAACGGGGGTGGTACAGCCCCCTAGGGGGCGGAGAGAGGGGGGGGGGGGGCGTTTAGAAGGATACAGCTGAGAGGGGGCGGTGCTTAGCTGCCATTGGGGGCATTAGTCTGTTTAATTTTGTAATACTAAGTGGGGCATTGTCAGTCTTATGATGGTGTCAAAGGGGCGTTGGGAGGGTTATGCTGGAGACAAGGGGGCATTTCTTCAAAAAAAGTTTGAGAAGCCTCTGCAGTCTAGAGTGACTTTACCTGCTGATCACGTCCAGCACCACGATGAAGTCATCATACTTGAAGTTGGACATGTCCGTCCCCAGCAGGTAGGCCTTCACCTTCAGCTGCACATCCTGTGGAGGACACACACACGGTAGGCCGTAGGAGTTATTGGAGGAGTTTAATGAGCAACGACATAGGACACAACATGGAAGAGGATACTGTAGGAAGATAGTCAATACCTAGAGTCATAGGCCAAAAGGAGTTAGGAAATAGGATTTAGGTATGAGCAAAGACATAGGCAGAGCAAAGAATATATTTTATTATTATTATTTTTTGGGGGGGGGATCCCCCCCAACTTAATTTAGACAGGACAGTGAAGAGTGGGGCAGGAAGCGAGGAAGAGAGAGAGACGGGGGAGGATTGTCTAGTGCAGTGATTCTCAAAGTGTGGTCCGGGGACCACTTGTGGTCCGCGACAGAGCTAAGGTGGTCCGCGAGGGGATTTCCACTTTTCCAAGACGAGCTAGCAGTAGGCTATATTTGTAACATAATTACAAAGCTAAACATAGCTGAAGTCACCACAATAAGACAGGCTTGTAAATGTGAATACAAATTGAGTGATCTGCATCGAAATTAGCAGTGTCAAACTAGCACCCCTCAACTCTCAATTCAGTTGATAGGTGGTCCCTGAACATTTTTGGGGAGTCCTCAGTCTGAAAAGGTTTGAGAAACACTGGTCTAGGGCCTAGCCGAATAAGCCACGACTGGGACACAAAGATCGGAATTATGAATTAGGAATTAAGAGTTGGCAGAAAAGACGGTAGGCATTACTAGTAAAGACATATCCAATAAATAGAAGATAAAAGATATGAGTAAGGAGATGGGAGATTGAACAGATGAAACAGATAGGAGGCAGGAGGAGGCAGATGGATTTTCAGGGGTGTACTTGAATTTGAAAGTTGATGGGTACAGTACATACACGAGAGTAGGCCATAGGAGAGTTAGGAGTAAGGACATAGGACATAGCAGAAAAAAAGACAGGAATGAGTATGCATATAGAAAATAGGAGTTATGAGTAAGGAGATCGAACAGATAAAAAAGAGAGGAGAGAGGAGGCAGATGATTTTCGGGGTGTGAGGTTTGAGCTTGATAGTTGACAGGTACGTACACAAGAGTAGACCCTAGCGAAGTAGGTATGACATCGGCAGGAAAGAAAAGAATCGGTGAAGGTTGGTATGAGACAGAGGACAGAAAAATGAGCATGAGAAAGAAGGGAGAGTGGAGGAATAGAAGGGGGGAGGCAGGGAGGGAGGGGGAGAGGGAGTGAGGGAGCGAAAAATGACAAGCGGGTATGAATCAAAGCAGAGGCCGACCGACATTGACAATAGGAGCAAGTAAGCGCAAGCACGAAATGTCATGAGAGCTGGCTGAAGGTGGATGCAAAGAGAATAATAAAAACAAGGCCTCTATGAGAGAGAGAGAGAGCGAGCGAGAGAGAGAGAGAGAGAGAGAGAGAGAGAGAGAGAGAGAGAGAGAGTGAGTGAGTGAGTGAGTGAGTGAGTGAGTGAGTGAGTGAGTGAGTGAGTGAGTGAGTGAGTGAGTGAGTGAGAGAGAGAGAGAGAGAGAGTGAACAGCGTGATCGAAATGCAGCCAGTCAGAGTGAAACAGACATGGGCTAATGGAAAGAGACAGTGAGACTAACAGTATCACAGAATGCGAAAATATGAACGAGGCAGTCAACCAAAAACTTTATTAAAGAAATAAAAATGACAGACATGACAGAGAGAGAGAGGAGGTGGACAGGATGGGACAGAGATGGCCACGCAGGGCACGCAGACAATGTGTGTGTGTGTGCTCTGTGAGGGTGTGTATGCTCTGTGTGTGT
>NC_085876.1:41058630-41068630 GCF_034702125.1 Engraulis encrasicolus
ATCCATGCTTGCGTGTCCATCAGCACACCAAAATATTCGCTCAGGGGGTGCGTGAACCACATTGAAATGTACAAGGGGGTGCGCAGGGGGAAAAGTTTGGGAACCACTGCACTGTCACAAGGCTTCTAAGAATAGAATAGCTAGGTAGAATAGGTAGCATGGAAAACGCCACAGCATGGGAGAGAGACTCACTACTCTCATATCATGAAACACAAAACTGCTTGCACTGCATGACTGTGAGGGGTGTACTGCGAGTCTCGGAGGTGTGTGGGGTTTCAGTGGAGCAAAATATTCCTATCTAAAATAAAAGGGTCATTCATGTCCTTTCGATTACAGCGGTACAAAGCCTCTGGAACAGAAAACCAAGGAAACAAACAAACAGACTGCATCTACGTAATGTATGTCTTTTCAGGGTGCTGGTCCACACACACACTTTGCCACAGTGTGACATTTAACAGAGAGTAGTACTGAAGCACATCATGGGTGCATTTCTCAAAACCATAGTTGCTAACTATGGGGTTTTTGATAAGTTTCAATCAGGTTTCCGTGCCTACCACAGCACTGAAACAGCTCTTATTAAAGTTATGAATGACATAAGATTGAATTCTGATGCTGGCAAATCATCCGTCTTGGTGCTACTTGATTTAAGTGCTGCTTTCGACACAGTTAATCATTCTATACTACTACATAGACTGGAACACTGGGTTGGCTTTACGGGCATAGTGATCGACTGGTTAAAATCTTACTTAGAACAAAGAAGTTTTTTTGTCGCCATTGGAAGACATACTTCATCACCAATGTCTCTGGATTGTGGGGTCCCCCAGGGCTCCATTCTGGGACCACTACTGTTCAATCTGTATATGTTGCCACTGGGACACATTATCGAGAATAACTCAATAAATTACCATAGCTATGCGGATGATACCCAGCTCTACTTATCTATGTCCCCCAATGACTACACCCCCCTTGAATCACTCTATCATTGCATGGACCAAATTAACAAATGGATGTCTCACAATTTCCTCCAGCTGAACACAGAAAAAACTGAAGTAATTATATTTGGGAAAAGAGAGGAGAGACAAAAGATTGCTACTATCCTTGAAATGAAGGGACTGAAACCAAGGGAAACAGTTAAAAATCTTGGGGTCCTCATTGACAGTGACCTAAATTTCAACAGTCACATGAAAGCTATTACTAAGTCTGCATTTTATCACATAAAAAACGTCTCTAAATTTAGGGGCCTGATGTCTAAACATGATCTGGAGAAGCTAATACATGCCTTCATTTCTAGTAAAGTTGATTACTGTAACAGTCTGTTTACTGGCCTCCCAAATAAGACCATTAAACAGCTTCAACTGGTACAAAATGCAGCTGCAAGGGTTCTTACAAAGACAAGGAAGTTTGACCACATTACTCCAATTTTAAGATCGCTGCATTGGCTCCCAGTAAGCTACAGAATTGATTTTAAGGCAATGCTACTTGTGTTTAAATCATTAAATGGAATGGGACCCACATATCTACTGGATATGTTTCAGCTGTATGCACCGACCAGGTCACTAAGGTCAACGGAGAAGAATTTGCTGGTGATTCCAAAAGTCAAAACAAAGTGTGGAGAGGCAGCCTTTAGCTTCTATGCTTCAAAGCTTTGGAACCAGCTTCCAGATGACGTAAAAAATGCACCCACTATTGATAGCTTTAAATCTAGACTCAAGACAAAGCTGTTCTCAGATGCTTTCTTAAATTATTGAATGAAAAGACGGTAAAATAAGAGAAGACAAAACCCTGACAATTCTAGACCCTATCAGGTAAACGGAAACACTGAGGCCAGACACCTCTGTCGTCGGTAAAATAAGAGAAGACAAAACCCTGACAATTCTAGACCCTATCAGGTAAACGGAAACAAGGAGGCCAGACTCCTCTGTCGTCGAACAGTTAAATTCTGAGGATTGAATGAAAAGACGGTAAAATAAGAGAAGACAAAACCCTGACAATTCTAGACCCTATCAGGTAAACGGAAAAAAGGAGGCCAGACTCCTCTGTCGTCGAACAGTTAAAATCTGAAGACTGCGTATGTTTTTCAAGGTTTTATGTTTATTTATGTTTTATTTTATTATTATTTTTACCTTATGTTTTATCTTAATGTTTTAAATGTTTTTTCTGACTCTAATTAATTTCCCTGTTTTCCTTTCATTTACATTTGTTAACTTTGTGAAGCACATTGAGTTGCACCTGTGTATGAAATGCGCTATATAAATAAACTTGCCTTGCCTTGCCTTGGGTTAGGGGTGGACAAAGGGGTCATCTGTCCTGGGGGGGGGGCAGAATTGGGTCCTCATTACATTACATTGTACAGTATGTATTGGTGGGTGGTTTTAGATTATTTTGTCCCGGGGCCAAATTGACTATGGGACAGGGACAGGGACTAGGCACTAGGGGCCAAATGGACTATGGGACAGGGACAGGGACTAGGGGCCAAATTGACTGGGGACAGGGACAGGGACTAGGGACTAGGGACTAGGGGCCAAATTGACTAGGGACCCTGACAGGCCCTGAGAACACCCAATGAGGTTGGAGTGATTGTCCCTAGTCCAGGGGTTCCCAACCTTTTTCAACTTGGGGCCCACTTGAAATTATCACAAATGTTCGGGGCCCACATCTGACCCAATTACGAATAAAACTCAAATAAATCAACAGCAACACACACCAAAATATAATTATAATTTTTAGAAAATGATTTCAAGGCCCACTTGGAATACCTTCACGGCCCACCAGTGGGCCCCTGCCCATAGGTTGAAAATCACTGCCCTAGTCAATACATTCATGTGATATTTGCACAGGTGGAGCAACGCAAGACACGTTCAGAAATTACAACTCATTGAGTGCCAGCTATTTTCAAATTCAGACCGGGGGGTTGCCAGGCTTTTTCAACGTTTGAGTGATTTTTCAAGAGCCATAAAAAATTGAGTTCTTTGTCCATGTGAACAACAAACATGCCAGATCAACGTGTTAGGCCCGATCCCCATAAAAAACGTGAATTACTTGATATCAAGTCTTTGGCACTGTGCAATGCATTCTGAAAAGACTCGTTTTCAAGTCCATGGCACTGAAAGAGCTACAATTCCTGCCACCAACCCATTCACCGAACCAGGTGATTTTTATGCGTGAACCAATTAGTGGAGCTAGCCGTGTTGAGAGCACAGGCAGAGGAAAATGCATGGCAGTTACTTTCACATTAGGCTATCTGCCTCTGAGAACTCTCCATTGTGAAGGAAGGCACCATGCTTTTCATCTTATTTTTATCCACCACCATCAGCAACCAGTGATGCCAGATTGGGCGGGTGCCCGCCCAATTGGGCTACTTAGGATGAGCGTCTGCGGGTAAAAATCGGAAAAATTGGCCATTTGGCGTTTTTTTCAGCCGTTTTGGGCCCATAGAATTCAATGTAATTCGTTGAATTTGGGCGGAATTTAGCGCATTTTGGCGGTTTTTGAGAAGCTTTTGGGCAGGATTTGATCAGACACATCTGGCAACACTGTCAGCAACACCTACCAGGGCATCACGCAACAATTAGCAAAGTTACTTCAAACTTTGCCACCGTTCCACAAACTAACTTGAAGGTAGTGCACCTCCAAACAAAGTCAGAACTTTTTTTTCTGTATTTCCCGCCCTAAGTCCTCCCAACCACAACACCTACAAGTAAAAGGATGTAGACTTTTGGAGGCAAACTTTTTTCCCCTCCTTGTGTCACTGTGTTCCAGGTTGGGAGAGAGTGGGCCAGGGGCAGTTTTACAATAGGGGCAAAGGTAGGCAATTGCCTTGGGACCCTGAAACTTCCCCAAACTGCTGCCCGCCACGCACGCACGCACGCACGCACGCACGCACGCACGCACGCACGCACGCATACGAGTTTGCCTGTGCAGAAACAAACACCTACACACCTACACGCACACATAGTACTTCATTTAGGTCCATGAATGCAGTCATTTGATCTCTTAGCTGTACACGAGAGACACATTGAAAGCATTCTGTTATCAAGACACAGAACAAACGACATAATAAAAGCACAAAAGCACCAGCATATGTATTTCCCTGAGCCTCCTGGCGACTCTGCATAGTCTTCTAACTTTAAATGGATGAAGCACAGTTTCACACAGTGTGTGTGTGTGTGTGTGTGTGTGTGTGTGTGTGTGTGTGTGTGTGTGTGTGTGTGTGTGTGTGTGTGTGTGTGTGTGTGTGTGTGTGTGTGTGTGTGTGTAATATATGTACGCCCACAGATCATGGTGCTACGTATTCTCAGAGACAGTTTCACGCTCTGGCAAATCCCACAGCTAAATGTAGATTTCAATCGCCCGGCTATTTATTTCATCTCTTTTTAAAAATCTTTTGTTCATTCAGCTTGAGTGCTCGCTTCTCGAGAGGCATTCTTTATTATGCTTGGGTCTTCCATGCGCATTTGATGCACCATTCATCCTCCCCCAGCCCACCCCTTTCCAGTGTAAGCAAAGAGATGATGATTATGCACCATTGAAACTTCACACACCATGAAAACTCTAATTTAAAAGCTATAAATGCATGAGAGCACCACATGGCTATTGGAGTGTGATGAGAGAGGCGTGTGATGACGTGTGATCAAGAGAGTGAAGGTGACCTTGCTCTCTGTCAATCTGACATCACGCAGTACATGACATGAGGAGATGAGGGAGACTGAGCCACTCATATCTGACAACACTGACTGCTTTCTCTTCTCTTACATTGGCACCCTCTACTCTGCCGATGGAGTGTCTAAATAAAATTAGGGGTTTCTCTCTGTCGGGTACCTTCATACACACAATATGATTGACTGATGTATCTTCCACAACTGTAATCTTTTAAAATGCAGAAATTTTGGGAGGCAAGGGCGCCAACGATCCCCAAATTATTATTTGTGTCTGCCCATGCATGTCAATGGGATTCGTTGTCGGGGGAGACCATTCTGAACGTCGCACTAGCCTTGAAGGCCAGTTATTACTAAATACCATAGCCATCTATAATAACCAGATAAGTGCTCTGACATTGCACCACAAAACAGCCATGTCAACCATCAAAAACGCACAAATAAATAAAAATAACAACAGATATAACAACAAATAACAACATATTTGATGAGATTGAATATATGACACTGCTCTTTATTCCAGTCTGACACACAAGTGTGCAAAATCAAGGGACAATGAAGACCCTGGAAAAATGCAGGGTGGGAAAAAAGGACACAAAAAGACTATAACAAAAGTGACATGAAATGAAAGGAAGCCAAGGGGAATTTGATGATGCAGAGAGATGGGACAGGCTAATGAGATGAAGACAGGAGCAGAAAGCAGAAAAAAGACAAGGAGAGAAAAGAAAGGTTTGTGTGCGTCAGACCGAGAAAAAGTTAAAGAAACCCCACCCCGCCATACTTCTTTGCCTTCAAGCGGCGAGTAACTCCATACATCACACCGAGTCTTCATTCACAGAGTAAGACAGGTTTATTAAATTAATAGCTTTAAAAGCCCAACAGAAGCACACAAAAGACATCAAAGACATGAAAGATACAACCTAACATGACTTGAAACAAACATGAAGTTTCTGGAAAATTCCGCCTATTTAATATAATCTACTGGGACAAGTACCTAGGGTTTCTGGTTTACTTCAAAAGCAGATTCATTCATTATTTCAGAAGGCAGAATTCCTTTGTTTATTTCTTTTTTTTTAGTTAAACTAAATTTCACAGGATATGTTCCTTATTTGGAAAGAGACAATGTATCAAAAGACACTAAGAAAAGAAACAATCACGTCAGAGTTAATTGATCAGACTGAGCTCTATTTTTGCCAATGAAAGCAATAATTTGTTAAATTTTATATGCACAACTCCACTTTGTTGATCTTGAAACTAATGCCTCAGCACCTGAAGCCGCTGTATTGGATTCAGTCAGTGTTGGGAGTAGATATGAAACTGAGACACACGGCGGATGTTATCAACAAGGTAGTTCCAGAACTGACAGCATACAATAACAACAGATACGGTATATCCAACATTAGCCAGATCTGAGGCATCTAACAGGAGTGTAATAATGCACATCAAAGCAATTTTGGACCTCGTCTGATGATTTACGAAGAGCCAAGTTTGCGTCTGACAGTCATTATTGTAATGTGTGAGTCAGAATCTTTGATGCAAGACGTCTGGCTTCAAAATTATGAATAATCAGATGGTGCTGGGTGAGATGAAAGTTTTTTGTTTTTTTTCCCCCGACATAAGGCTCAGGTACAGACACACAATACAAAACATCAACCAAAACAAACAGATAAACAAGCATCCCAAACAAACCCTAACTACAATAATGCCAGTCCGTACAGAATAAACATTACAACAAGCAATAGAATGGTGAAAAAAGATGATGCACACTATCAATGAGATCAAGTCCAGATGTTGTCAGAGATCCTGTTGGGTGTCTTTTAAGGCGATACTAAAAAAAAAAGCAATACAGAAGTCAACCCTGCTTTGCCAAACACCTGACTAGGATATTGCTTTCACTCAGTTAGAACTGAGATCATAATCAATAAAGACACCAATGTCTATGACTTTCCCTCCATCTCTTCTTGTTACAGACAACTGGGGATTGCTGTTGATTACACAAGTGCAATCAGAGATGGAAACCTGGGTGCCTTCTATTTATACCACATGGAGCATCTTGTTAGTGCACTTGTGTATACCCAAGAACGTGTGCATTACTCAGTGCCTGTCTGTCCGCCTGCTGTGCCACACACACAGACAGGCAGACAGACAGACAGACAGACAGGTAGGCAGACAGACAGACAGACAGACAGGCAGACAGGCAGGCAGGCAGACAAGACCAGACAGAAAGACAGGTAGGCAGGCAGACAGGCAGACAGACAGGCAGGTAGGCAGGCAGACAGGCAGACAGACAGGTAGGCAGACAGGCAGGCAGACAGACAGGCAGACAGGTAGGCAGACAGACAGACAGGTAGGCAGACAGACAGACAAGACAAGACAGACAAGACATGCAGACAGACAGGCAGATAAGACCAGACAGAAAGACAGGTAGGCAGGCACACAGGCAGACAGGTAGGCAGACAGACAGGTAGACAGGTAGGCAGACAGACAGGTAGGCAGACAGGCAGACAAGACAAGACAGACAAGACATGCAGACAGACAGACAGACAGACAGACAGGCAGGCAGGCAGGCAAGACAGGCAGACAAGACAGGCAGGCAAACAGACAAGCAGGCAAACAGACAAGCAGGCAGAGAGACAGACAAGCAGGCAAACAGACAGGCAGGCAGAGAGACAAGACAGGCAAACAGATAGGTAGGCAGAGAGACAGACAAGACAGACAAGACAGACAGACAGACAGACAGACAGACAGACAGACAAGACAGGCAGACAGACAGACAGACAGACAGACAGACAGACAAGACAGGCAGACAGACAACAGACATTGCAATACATGGCCAAATACCATCCAGAGTGGCAGGTCAATAGATTATTATTTAAATATGAAAACACAAGTCAAAAAAACATTTCATGGCTTGCTTGAGGCATCGGCTACGCAGTCAAAAGCTATTAAGAATTTCAGAATGTTATATGTAAGCACTGTCGCTCCTGAAAGCTTCTCGAGGGGACTGGGATTATTCTACCCTGTGTCTGCCATATTCACTAGCATAAACATCCACACATTTATTGTTTTTGTTTTTTTCCTTTTCAAAAATTCAGGTCTAGGGGGCGCAATGCGCTAAGCCCCCCACATTTGGGCTTGAATGACCATGGGGACCCGGACCCCGGTTTGTGGCCGGGGTCATTTCCCAGCCCTACCCCATATCTCTCTCCTGCTCATTTCCTGTCTCCTCTCACACTGTCCTGTCATAATAAAGGCCCCAAAAGCCTCCCAAAAACATACAAAAAAACTGATTCAGGTCTTGACAGTGACAGTCAATGGTGGTATTTTTTAGGTCAATGTAGAAAGATGCATTGCAACAAAAGATGTAATAAAATGATGTAATCATCAGTAATCATGTAATGTAATCATCAATCAGAGGTAGTGGTCCTGTCTTGTATGTGTCTGTGTGCATGTCTGTATGAGTGCTTATGTTTGCATATGTCTGAATCCAGCCGCAATGATTACAGTATAGTGTTGAACACCAAAGTCGCTCTGCCAAAGACACTTTCTTCTTCAGCGTCTTTCCTTGCGAACTTCGAAAGTCTTTCAAGACAAGCAACACTGTTGTTGCATAAGGTTAAGAGGGTTGAGGCCAGGGCCAATGACGGTTACAACAACAATGAGTAATCTTTCACTCTTTCCGTGAGGCACATTCTCAGTCAATGGCCTGCTCTGCAATACATTATGCAGCTTCTATAGATTTCTTCTGTTGGCAGCAATGTTAAAGGACAGAGGTTCATTGTGCATCTTCAGTGCTTTCTGAGCAAAGGCTTACTAAAGGCTACGCTTCCTAGAGTATAAAGAATAT
Organism: Engraulis encrasicolus; assembly: GCF_034702125.1. Taxonomy (NCBI): domain Eukaryota; kingdom Metazoa; phylum Chordata; class Actinopteri; order Clupeiformes; family Engraulidae; genus Engraulis; species Engraulis encrasicolus. The sequence goes on from NC_085876.1 coordinate 41,067,133, forward strand.
CTCTGTTGACTTACGTGTATCAATCTTCGACGGAATGTCATCAATGTTGCTGTGATAGCCATTTCATAGTCTTAGTTTGTTTTATATCATGTTTTGGTTTGGTTGATTTGGTTATGAAATATTGTAAACAAGGAAAGTAAATATAACATATTACATAGACTTATTATGGAAATAATAGTAGGAAATAATGTATAGAAATAATGTCAACAGTGTTTTATGCAGAGTTCTCAAGCCATCTGATCACGTTACGGCTGTAACGATATTGCATGGAACCGAGGGATCGCGGTACGCAGATCCACGAACCCCTATCGCGACCCTTCCTCACAGAATCGCGATGTGTCCTTTTAAAGTTGTTATCCCTCTGTCTAGAACAGTCAACATGCAGGCAAAAGTTTGCATATGCGCTTAAAAAGACAAGTAGAAAAAGGGCGCACATGTGCGAGTAACTACATTCACCCCTTTCTCTTATGAAATGCTCCGTCCAACCAGCATGCATTCTTTGCTATCCATTGCCTGAGCAACCTCCGTGAGACGAAAAACTTGGGCAAACATCGGAAGGTGAAGCAGAAATGATCAACAGACCAAGAAGGCTTTTATAAACGTGTCAAGATATTTTGACTCATACATGCGCGATGTAGGCTATGGCGAATGGAGCTTGACGTTGGAGCAGAGAGAGAGAGAGAGAGAGAGAGAGAGAGAGAGAGAGAGAGAGTGCGAGATGCTCCGCCTGTCGATATCCATAAAGCAGCCTGGAATCGCTAGTAAGGGAGGTGCCCGAAGTTGGACGAACGTTGAGGTCGATAAGCAGGAGGATATTTGGCAGCATAATTTCTTCCCCGTGTTAGGCTACTAGTGATTGTAAAATTACTGCCTGCAGAAAGCGTGCTCTATTTCAGCATCTGCATTCATTCTCGCTCTTCACAAAATGTCAAATCACAAAACAAAACAAAATATGTGCGCGCAGTGAGAACTAACTGAGATTAATTTCGAGTTTTGATTGTAGGCTACGGGCATGCGCTGCTGCACGATCAAAGAAAAGCTACGAAAATATTTAACATCAAAATACGACATGTTTCCTGAAGACATAGGCTATGACCAGGGTTGTTTTCAGTCAATGAATTGGATATTAATTGGATAGGCTTAATGTTTAATAAAGTAAGACAGCTGTCAATGACCATAGGCACCCTGACCCTTCTCTCTCTCTCTCTCTCTCTCTCTCTCTCTCTCTCTCTCTCTCTCTCTCTCTCTCTCTCTCTCTCTCTCTCGATATGATCTTAGCCTATATAAGCCTTTTTCCTTGGTGAACTAATATCCCTTATTTCTCTGTGTTGTATTTTGATGTCAACACCTGGGAACAGGTTGCAGTGGTAGCCTATATCTGCAACATCATTTAGCCTTGTAAACCAACAAAATAAATATAGGCAGGTAAATGCAAAAAATGATTAATTACAGTGTGTGTGTGTGTGTGTATATATATATATATATATATATATACAAT